>NW_019213454.1:16402-96950 GCF_002532875.2 Varroa jacobsoni
TACAAAGTAATATGTTTGAATTGGGGAACACTTTGGCGAGGCGTTTGTCGTAACGGGCATGCGTTCATCTATTACACATCATACCAGATGAAAACAAGCGCTTTCTGGAACAAAAAAACAAATCTGCTATAGCAGATAACAGTTCATCGTCTTCGGAATTAGGGCAAAAATAACCTATATTAAATTTTCATGCTGGATGAAGCCAATAAAGACTAAAAAACATTCCTTTTTAACCGAAATCCATGGTTTATGTTACTGCCAATTTGCGTGGGGCCTCTAAAAAATCCGAGGCAGACTTTAAGATAAACCGGAAGATTCATAGTAGAGTTTCAATTTAAAAGATGCGCAAATTGATCATAGCATAAAAAAAAACACTTTCGTACACTTAGCTTGTCGATATGGAAATGAACGGCCATTTTGTAGAGCAGAACATCAGCCACTCATCGATATTTATCTAAACAAACTCCAAGTAATTAATAGTCTTTTAGAGACTTTTTGCGCTTCTCGGCTCTTTTGAGCTATGGCATCAGTTCACATACAGTTACCATTCATTAGTTACGTGTGAATATATGTGTTCGTGTGATCTGTATGCTGTTTGACGGATGCGTTCATTGTCGTGACTCCTGTTCGACTCGTCGGGCGGGTAATGCTGCTATCACTGGTGGCAATGGAATGATTTTTCAGGGTTGATTACAACAGATCCCTTCTATACTCCATATGATATGTATTATCCCTATTTCATTCCCGGCGTTACTCTAGATGTTGGTGTTACACGTGCATCTGGATGCTGCCGCAGGCTTTATTCGCTATTGTCTGCTCTCGAGGCTATTTTTTTGGCTTGCTGACTGTTGAAGTGAAGGGCCAGTTGCTGCACAAAGAACATCCGTTTGTTGTTCGGATTTGCTGTCCTTTCGACATCATGAGCGGCATCACCGACACCATTATTACTGTGAGTGTAATTGTCGTCGGCAGCCATTGCTATAGTTATATAGCTGCTGTTGTTGTAGGGGTCTGCAACACCGTCATAAGTGCGCCATTGATAACTGCCGGCTTCTCCTGCTAACAGATATGTTACCATTATCATTGCTATTGTTGTAATACACTGGTTTTAGGCCCGGTTAAATTCGAAATGTAAGAAAATTTAAGATTTAATGTGGTTTATATTCTACTAGCCCCGTACGTCACTGTATAATTGATAAATTTGCGATCACACTGTGCGCTGTAACGAGGATGAAGCAGCCCGATCTTGCCAGGAAACATTAAAGAGGCGTGACAGATCGATCCTTTGTTCTATTGATTATTTCAATGGTGAGCAGGTTCGTGAATCACGCAAGTACTATCGCTGTTTTAATGTTCATTAACACGGTCTGCTGTAAGGGCTCCAGTTTGCTCAAGACCTTTGCACACACAATATCAGAGTAGTTCACGCAGTCACGAGTCTGCCTTACCGCCGCATTAGCGGCTCACTACTATCTTGCTGTATAGCATCTTACT
This sequence comes from Varroa jacobsoni, assembly GCF_002532875.2. Lineage (NCBI taxonomy): Eukaryota > Metazoa > Arthropoda > Arachnida > Mesostigmata > Varroidae > Varroa > Varroa jacobsoni. The sequence continues at coordinate 17,897 of NW_019213454.1, forward strand.
TCAGCGTGTTCGGTTTAAACTACAGAAGAAATGAATTCCTCTTTGTTTTACGTCACTGGCATATAAGCGACATATTTTTTTTTCATTTTTGGTAGTACGCCAAGTCAGGTATTTTTTGTCAAATTAATAGGGTTGCCAGGTCGACGCTGCACCAGCTCCGAAGGCTTTGCACGGCCAATCAAGCCATTGAACGGATAAACAGTATATTTTGGTTCGTTAAACAGGACAGCCATATTTACATTTGTATCAGCATACATAAAGCCATGTAAGCAGTAACCAACGTCAGCTGTAGTTGAGTCGTACAACGCATTGTAGATGCTCCAGCGTAGCTAGACGCACAAAGCGTTATAGATTACATTATCTGGCAAGATAACGGGCTGGGACGTTTCTTGCTGTCGATGTAGTCAACTTATGGTAACGGAGTTGATTACTGAAAGCTGACTGGACGGTGATGTACACGTGTATAGTACGAATACGTATAAATAGAGGTAATCCGCCTTCATACGGTGCTGTAGGAATCATGTGTCACAATTGATCTACTGCACTAATCATGTTTAGATGTGTTTACATAATATTGCTTTTCTGCTCAGTGGTTCATCAGCTATAGCTACTCACTACGCTACTACTAATACTTACTAAACCTTAATTCTTTTTTTTTTTCGTAATATTTAGGGAATATGATGCTTGAATTTAAAAAATTACAACATTTAGAGAAATCACGATACCTTGATGAAAATTATCAAATTTCTTACGTATTATTATATACTCACTGTTTTGCGGACGCTTTCCAGATAAAACCTGTTCTTGGATGAATAACTGTATACATCTAAAGACGTGTAGCATTTAATGTAATCTGTCGGACCTGAGCCGCTGCTCTTACAACTCCCCCTCTGTCATTTTGAATGGATTGTGTATTTTAATGCCTATATCGTTAGCGCGAGTTACTTATGGTTCAATAATAATAATCATTATAACAATCTACATACTTTCATTTCGTGTTGCGACGCAGTACCACGCCTGATATGAACCGCGATCAGTGTAGAAACTGATTGCAGTTTAACTTAACGTTTACTTAATTCCGTTAATCATTTGCCAGTGCCGCCCGCCCTAATATTCGAACTTCGTACGGGCAGACGTCGCGAGTATGTTAATGACTGTTTGACTTAATGGCTGATGAAGCTAGCGTGTATTTCGTTCGACTCAATCTGTTTCTCCTGCTTTTACCGGCATCACCCGCGTGTAACTCCGTGCAAACTGTCGCATTGCGCACTCGTCTGTTGTCTTCATGCGGATGTTGCTAACCCTATCATGGACCTATTCGACATAGGCCTTACAGGCGCCTTCGCTATTTTACCGAACAGCTACGAAGCTGTGAGTAGCTGGTCTAAACTCAAGGTAATAAATAGTTTTGTACGGAAGTGTCATGCCAGAATTCATTACGATAGCATTGCTTAGCACGACGAATACGACCTCGAACATGTTGCTTCACGATGGTTAGATTGACTTAGTAGTACATAGAAATTTAAAGCTTAGCTGGAAATCACTTTCTTATAATTAAAATTGAACTTAGTAATTGTCGATTTGCACATGCAGGACGAAGTTCCCTGACAGTAAACTCTACCAAAAAGGTTCGTAGACAACTTTAGCCACCAAGTTCGGAAAAAATTATCGTACTAACTTGATTTTTTGCATGAGATGAATATTAGAGCTTAATTCCGACAGCAGCGACATTTCGCGGGAAAGCTAGAAGCCAATGTACCGCAGCACCTGATCAGAATATATGGTTTTTGTGTCAGTTTAAAGTTTGGCCTTACAGTGTTCGCATACGCCGGTTGATGATTTGGCTTAAGCCATTCTTATTTATTCGAACTATGAACGATCCTGTAAATAATATTTTACGTTCAATTAAGTCGCGTTTTTTCTGTTTATCCAAGCAATGCGGTAACCTGCTATTTATTACAGAAGCAGACCTACAAACGCAGTATTTAGTAAGATGGCGTTTCTTAAGAGCGATTTTCAGACGATTTTATTTTGTTCCTTCTCACGCTATTGGCCCTTGTTATGTGCAGTGTATCTAGGACCGGAGGTTCCGCGCGCGCGCGCGCGCGCGGTTAAGGGGCCATCTTCTAATAACAGGTGGCGGTTGGTGATAGTTTGTATGAATCTATATTACCGCAACTGATAACTACGATTGCAACGCGGCTCGGGAAGTCTGCGTTATCCAATACGTTTCAAGGTTAGGGAAGACAGACCGGTGTTATGAGCGAAGGTGGCAGGAGGCCAAGATATCATCTGTTTTCGGCTTATACGATGACCACGAAACCTATGAAAGAGAATGTTCTAGAGAACAGACGAACCCAGCTAAATGGTTGTTCCATTGTAGATCCGGGCGTGCATCGTTGGCGCTTACTGATTCATAATAGAACACCATGGCGTTGTTGAAACTGCTTAAAGCAGGGCCAACAATAGCGTTAATCGCAGTGGTAGTACCATCTACCTATCACTACTATTTCTGCTAAGAAAAGTCAAATTTGAAGAGTAATAGTAATTATTATAAGTAGAATACAAAGAACATTCGTCTATTTAGATTGCCCGACCAACCGCCTGCCAGCGCCGCCCGCCCGTGCCATGCGGGGAGAATGAGTGACGGTCAGATACTACGATATTATACGATGAGATGATGGCCGGGCGGCCTTACTTCGAGTCAATGTCAAACTGTGGCGGCCAAAATAACGAGAAGATGATGACTATGGCGGTCCTAATAGTTATGAGAGTGGTAGTGCTGATGAAAAGTGAATCTTTGACATGTACATCCAGGTTCATTGAACATGCCCAGGTTATGAACCCCATACTTGACAGCATACAGTTTGCTGTGCGCGAATGTGCAAGTAAAACCACGGATTACAGCATCTTGGACCGCTGAACGATTATCGAAGAAAGAAAAGAAGTTGTTTTATAGTTAAAATGATGGAAGCTTAGAAGACATCCATTGATGTCTGTTACTGTATAGATCACAAACGCAATAGATGCCATTCCTAAAAAACGGTGGTAATAATGATGATCTTCATTGCCTTACTAATGCATATCCACTTGCATACATCCTTTATGCAAGCGATTATTCGGTTGTACCATATTCTATCTAATTGGGATTGATTACATCATTTACTCATTTCACAGTGATTTAGCTACTGGCGTAATACCTGTATATAAAAATCCGTACACGGCAGACGGAGCAGGGCGAAATCAAACAATGTCTTTTGTTAATGCAATGAGATCCGGATTTCTTTGGCTATAAACGTCGTTCGACATTCTGTTCTGTTAACATGCTGACGGTATGATGGCAGCTCTAACGTAAGCCTCTTTGAAGATCTGTAGGCCCAGGTAATAGCGTCAACTTCGTATTATACTCTTTCCAGGGAAACCTATGTGGAGACTAAGCTGACAGAGTCTTTGCTGTCATACTATAACACGGGAACTTCGATTTCGAGAGCTAGATTTTCCGAAACCTTAACATAACCGAAACATTAAATATTGAATTACGTAGTTTATAATGGCTGGCTAATATGCGCACTAACGTGATGGTTTGTTCTACAAAGGGAAACCCGTAATAGGTGTCGTTTTGTCCAATCCTGCAGCGCGTAACTAGATCAGGCAGCGATCTGATTCACCTTATTCAATGAGTCAGTGACGCGGAAATGACTTTCCTCGTCTTCTCGTTCTTGTTTTCAGGTCAGGCCTACACGACAGGTCAGTGGACTACACGGTGACTGACAACCGCCCGAGTAGTAGCTTTTGAACACTCTGTACTAGTTACTCGAAGAAAAGCCAGTCTCTCGTTTAGCTGATCCACGGCTGGTCAAATTACTAAGTTACCTGTAAACAGGTTGTTGTAGCAGCTCGGCAGACTCAATATAATAGACCGCATGCCAGTGTGTTAATGTTTTAACCGTATTCACTAATTGGCAACAAGGGGCTTAGTCCCACATTCGGTAGATATCTGGAAAGATAATTGTTTAAACAGAAGTCTGTCTTCCATGTTCCCGGCTGCTTCTTCTGTATAGAAGCTGATTAATACGATAGGATCCGTTTATGTGTGCCTGTTTTGAGGAAGAGTGTATTTAGTGGTAATTTTTTGTGGTAAGTTTTATCATACCCGTCGTGAAAAAATAAATATTGTGAACGGACAACCAGAGGTTTTTAAAAAAAAATATCATTTGAGACGACCAACCATATTATCTGCTTCAAGTTCAAGGAGAGTACTACCGAAAAACGACACAATATTTTTTTTTATGACGATCAGACTGGGTCTATAAAGTGGATGCTAAAGTAGTTTGTAATGCATTGCTGTCGTGGGGATTTTTTCGTTGTCTCTAGCTAAGAACGAACTGGGTCTCGACTAGTGTAGGTCGTCATCAAATATCCAGTTAATTATAGGACTAGAATATAGTAACCAATTCTAGTAAACGATGAACAAGCACCGTAGTTTTTTCAACAGTGGAACGCTTTGGTTGGTACCACCAAAATATTTAAATGTAATCAGGTTGGTGCTTATCGTGAATGCTTTTACTCGTAAAACCGCGAATCGTTTGCCGTTTCGAAAATGGAGAAGTCCTAAAGAAAAACTGCAGCGGTAGTAATAAAGGAGTGGGTCATCACTGAGAGATTTTCTATTGTAATCAGCAGAATGCTTTATCAGCAACAGAAATAAACAGAAACGGACCAAGAGGTGAAAATCGCGTAATGCTTCTATTCATCTGTCATTATTCAAGCCAATACATTTTTTTTTCTACGATAAATCCTGTGGAGGGGTGTATGCCGGCTTTTCTAATAGAACTATACTGTGCTTACTGTCATCTATCTATATATCTGTTGGATGCCTACAATCATATCCGTAGGGAAGCCTTATTAATAACAATGCCATTTACCGGACAATCTAACTGATGCGTTTGTAGAGGATGCTACATCAGAGCTGCCTGAGTGTGATTGGATAACCTTTGCTATGAGTTAGAAGCGAAATAAAGAACACTTCGTTGTGATAATGCGTTAAATGCAAATATTTGAAGTGTTTTAGAGCTACTGGATAGGGGTAAACAAATAAGCTGAACCGATCAAATAAAGATTGAGTTCTATCAAGACTATCGCCGTATATATCGTATACGTTCAGATAATACTCACTTGTTTCTAAACGTTCACACTCGCATAAATTACCTAGTGGCAGTCTATCAGTTGGGCAGTTCTGCACCCATCATATTGAGAATAATCGATTCTTTTTTTTTTTTTTTTTTTATAAATGCAAATAAATTTTGTCAAACACGTTTGACGATTTATGCTTCCATTCAACTAAAAACAATTGATATAGTTGGGGTGTTTTTTTATTTCTATTTACTGCTATTATTACGATATTTACTAGTATTTTCATATAGGTACTAACGATGCCCACATGGCATCGTATTCTACAAGTTGGCAAACAAATTGGCATAGCCGAATAGGAACAGTCTTATTTTAATTACTTACTTACTTACTTAATTAATACTTTATTAATTAATAACTAACTCAACAACAAGCTTAATAAATTGAAACTGAATTTACGGTCATTTTATGATTGTCGATATCTCTCTGTTGTCTAGTTGGAATGGCGAACTTGTTCTGTGCATGCGCCTGCCTGTGTTTCCTGCATTGTTTGTGTAAGTGTATATTTATTTAATCAGTAATAACCTAATCAGTCATCTGTCAGCACCAAGAGTAGTAACCTTCAACCTAAAGCTTCGAGTGCTGATTCCTGCAATGTGATAATTTAAGTGATTAAGTGACTGAACGATCCGGTTCGCGTTCATAGCTTGTTGATGAGTGTCATATATATATATATATATATATATATATATATAGTCTGAGTCAGTGCACAAACATTCGTCCGGTTCCTTTGCTTTTGATCGTAGTCAACTATTTTCAGTGTCGTAGAATCTTATTTGCTTGGGTGCTATACCATTTAAAATTCATTCAGCGATCAGCATTACATATGTATACTTGTATGGCAGTCTATCGATAACAAGCGATAAAATCAATATCATATTCTAATAATGCTTCCCGTCAAGAAGTACTTAATAAAACATGTGCGTCAATAAAGTAACTTAATGAGTCTGCAGTCATTTTGATCTATATTTTTTTCTTGTTTCTTCCACCGTTTTTTATTATTAATAATCAGTGATCATTATTAGCTACCGTTGTTAATCATGCGATTAGTTACAGTCTATTACTCTTGACTCGTACGATGTTTGTTCTTATTGTGTTTTGCCTGACCCAAAGGTCGAACATTGTCGTCAATGAGTCAGGTTCTGTCAGGCAGCGCTGGAAACCGAGTCTTTAGAAGTAATTACCAACAACAGCCGTTACTGAAGTGACAACCACAACAGTCAGTGCAACGTAGTTGTGGATAGGCTACTAACCACTGCGATGACAAAAACCTTGAAGTTTTTGTTTCGTAGCGTGGTTGGTCTCCCTTTTTCCTTCCACCTCGATGTGGATGTCGTCGCCGTACGATGGTCGTTCATCTGTCCATCATGATCCCGTTATTATTCCGTTCCTCCTTCAATGATACTTATACCATTGTTATAAGTCGCCGTATATAATAATAATAACAGCGACAACGATAATAGCAAGTGGGGCAATGATGATAATCTTTGCTTTGGGGCTGGAAGGCTGGGACTTACCGTAAACCTGCTACGTTTGTGCATATAGTAGTTCTTGTCGTAGAGAGCCAGCAACTGCAGGAGCTGTCGCTGCCGCCGCCGCTGCCGCCGCCGCTGTCGCCGCCGCTGTCGCCGCCGCTGCCGCCGCCGCTGCTTAAAGGATGACTGAAACAGTGAGATAAAAACCTTGACGCCGCCGTTATTGCAGACGTCGGTGGTGTTGCTGCTGCTGTTCGTTTATATGCGAAGATGACCTGACCGGCTCCCCCAGCACAGGTCGTAGTAACAGCAGTAGCGCTAACCGACGGGAGGATCGCTATGATTGTTGGACGTCCGACTGACTGAATATTGCCACTAGACTGTGCGGTTCGACGCGGAACGCGTTGCAATAGACGGCAATGTTATTTATAATAGCATTTTATAATAATTTCTATAATAATACAACAATTATACATGATATAAATAGCGTACAGTTTTGGACTCTTAGATTTGTCATCGTCTTTTGCCTTTCTTTCTATTTACATTTAGCCCAAATAGTAATCCTGTTATATGCTTAAATATAGATCGTACTATGTTATGACGACCTGATTCGCTTTGCACAACGTACACACAATACCAAGTACCATATTAGATTTTTTGAACATGGATCCTTGAAGTATATGTTTCTTGTTTAAGAAGCGTTTTCGCTGAGATTAAGTTAGTACTGGCGCATAGATAAAAATGGCCGGCAACCAAGTCACCCTGAATACGCTAATGCCTCTATCCAGGGCTTTGAGATGAATGTCGCAAAAGATTCCTAATCGTCGTAACAGAGCGGCGTTGATCAGGCAGAATACTACTTTATTCTAGCATGTTTGTTTAATGTGGTGGTCGTCGAAAGTTCTATGCAGAAAGTATATATGATTTTAAGGTGGTGCTCATTTTTCAATGTCAAATTCGGATACCTGACATTCGGTAGCAATCTTCCAACTATGTGCTGGTTCTGTATAACAGGAATTTTGAGAAAAGGTCATTTATCTATGCCACCTACAAACCAACGCGGATGAACCGTTGGCTCGCAGTAACTTTCAAGAGGTGAACTTTTTTCCATTGTTTAGTCTCATTTAGTAACAGTAGGCCCAGTAACCGCAACAGGAAATTTTAGCTTGACCATTGATAAACGAGGATATATATTTATATAGAAATAGTTTTCAAGTGGTAATAGAGAAAGTTTGCTCCGAAAGGTACGTAAACGGATTTGCAGTCAGAGTGTTTCATAATCTGAATCTAAGGAAAGTAAGATATTGTCCAGTGTCTTTACGTGCGACTAACCTTTGCCGAGATAATAAGATTTTTTATTATCTCAAATCAGTGTTGCAGAAGAGACAGAAGCTGGGGGGTCAACACAGCTCAACAGAAAGCTACACCTGAGAAAAATAACGAACGAATCGACATCGTTCAGAAGTGGGTTTCTGATGATAGTTCTGTTTCAACTCTATAGTTAGCAAATATAGTATAGGTATAACTGTCATGTTCAGGTACACGTTAAATCTCATAACAACTAAGTGGATGCTCTCCGGCAACGATGAACGGCGGAGAAATATTTTCTGTCTATGCTGCAGAGGCGATCGCTGGATCGATCACGTCCTAAAGGATGTATTTATTGTAGGCAAAAACAGATTTCCATCCGAACTATGATGCGATCGTGGACACCTAAAGTGTCTTACTGCTCTTGTACGAAGATGATCGTTCACCGGTTCAGGCTAACTGGTTAGTGCAGAACTAGATACTCGAGAATCCGAGCCTATTTCCGAACAGATACAGTTCACATTCAAATGTATGCGATTACCATGTATAGAGCGAATGTCTCAAGGTCTCATCCATTTAGGATATTAAGAAGGCGCTTCGGTGAGCACTGTCCTCCTCGAACCTCAAACAAACAGAACGACACTTTTAGTATATGCTAACATATATAAAAGTCTGTATCATTTTTTTATTAATATCAACTCTTGCCATCTCAATGATTCTTCTCGTCTACAAACCGACACCTTCTCGAAATCGATTTGACCATAGATAGTAAATGCTACATGTACATGAGCGTTGTATACCTCAGAACAGTTAACACGATGTGAACTGATTAGGCATTGCGTGAATGATATGGTGTATCAGATTTATTAAGATGAGTTTATCTCCGTAATTCATTCATTTCATGACAGAGAAATAACAATCGACAAGCAAAGGCTATCACGCGCGCATACAAAGTGACATAACTAACTTCAGCTAGACAAGCCTGTTCAACTTAATAGGGTATGTCCTCGATCCTATAGTTCGAATGGAGCTTCACTTTCACTGTCTGCAACTGCGCTATTTAGAAAATAAGTTGATCTTCTTTTCAGTTCACACTACTCCATAACATTGCTGTACAAACGAAACATTCATTATCAAGTTATCTGGCAGCATAAATTTTACAAGCCAAAAAATCTGAGGAAGAAGGTATATAGCATAAAAGGCATATAGCCGTGCTCATTTGTTAGACGCGAAGAGCTTATTACTACAACGAATTTACTATTATAAATTAAAAACTAAGTTTGTATATGCAAAAGGAGATGACCGCGTGACTATCATGCGGTGTCATTGGAAAATACCACACGAGTTCAGCGGGACCGACCCCGGCTGTTTGTTTCAGTATGGCAGGTTCTTAATGCAGAACCAAAGACGTGATTCCGAGGACTTTTCCACACAGAAGAAAAGCCAAGCGAAAAACTATATAAATACAAAAAGCTTGCGTACAAATTTCATTGTACAATGAATGTTGTTCTCTGTTCTGAGCAACAACGTATGCTCCGACATTTGTACCTTGCGACATGACCCGTTGCTCAATTTCCATCACGTATGCTGAGGAGTTCTGACAAAGGTTGAGTCACACCATGACACTTCATCTTGCTGACAAATGACTGAACAATTTCATGTGCGTTACATGCTTGGTATCATGTATTTACTCCATTGCTCTATAGACATCGGTTGGCGTATTCGAGTAGACGGACGCTGCTGATTAAAGACGGCCAAGCACAATGGCATGTGACGAAGTTTCATACAGGGTCTAGCTGAAATCTTTGGGATTTTATTGTCCATATTTATATTTGCATAGAAAGCTTTGATATGATGCGGCGTATTTACGATTAAAACACAGCCGTATACCTTAGCATATATTTGCGTCCATGTATTTCATTTCTCTAATCGAGATAATTGCTATTGCTGTTTTATATGTATTCCATCATACTGCCATCTACGTAAACAATGTCATATATCAAAGGTGTGCGAAATCAAGCTTATTGTATAATTTGAAATAATCAAAGTGGTCATTGAATTTTATGTTGCGATCCAACGCTGTCTGCCCAAAAAGAGTCAAGTTTAGTTGTAACTGAGGGTTAGGAAATAACTGCGCGGCGTTTCGTGACAAGCGGCCAGTATTTTCTCTAATATTCGTCCCTATCACTTACACGAACAGCTAGAAAGCAGAGATTACTCCAGACGAAACGATTTAAATCCTGTAGGCTGCACTTTTGGGAGGGAACAAATAAAATGGCGACAGTCTTTATTTTCATGTTACCGATGTGAGAGGCGGTGGATTTAATTTCTATTCTACTTTATCTGTTTATTAGATTCTTTTTTTTATATGAAATATATGCGTTCGACTGAATCTACTGCACTACTGAAAATAAACGTCCTTATGTGCAGTCCAAATTCTCCTCGCAAAATGCCCTCTTCAGCTGACTATGGTAGAGTCCCCTTTGGGGGGCGGAGTGCTCTGCGTGTGAGAATGAACCGATCGGATGGATGATTTTGGATGATTTCTCCCATGAAAGGGGAGGGGGTAGGGGCAATTAAGCAAATCCACTGACACGGAGACAAAGGTGACGTAAGTGTTAGGAAGCATAAATAATTTGTTCAATAATAATAAATAAAAAAAAACCTATTTATATATATGTTAACTAATTCACTGTAATTATCAATCGTATCATATGATACGCTATAAATTTCTATGTTTTGGTACTACGTTACAACCTATATGGGGTTTTGTGCCTGTGCGGGACGATGGGGGTAAATTAGTCCAGGGAAAAACGAGCGCCAGGCAAAGCCCACAGGTTCACTTTTTTTCTCTTCTACGAGCACAGTTCTAATTGTGCGAAAACTATTTTTGCTTCGATGTATTGAAAAGTAAAGTTGCAAACTCTTTTGTTATAATCTCACGTATTTTTATCGGCCGGATGAATATAATGTAAGAAATAAGAGAACTGTCGATGTCCTCATTGCTATCATTCTCCTTACGGTATTTGACATAATAATGTAGCGCCGTTCGCATCGTTATTATCCACCACCGTCATACAGCCAAGAGAACCTTACTGCTATATAAACCCCTAGGACCAACCCGAAACCATTAATGTCTTCACTGGCTAGATCACGCTGTTGCGACTCGGCGCTATGGTGCCAATATCAGATCTTCCTTAGAATATTGTTACCACTACCTCTAGCAACGAGATGTAATGATAGAGAAACAGTAGCATCGCGGAATGATACTGTTTTGCTGTACACTGATGACGCTGGCTTTTTTTTTGAGAAGTGGATCGTCGTTCCACGTACGTTGAAAACTCGTGTTCTTCACCTCCGTGTGCGGGAGTATTCGCTTCGAGTAGACTAATTACATGCACATAGTTAAATGAAGTATTGAACTTATCGAGCATACCTGTGTTAGCTTCATTTGGATTTAAAGACCCATAGTTGATGTAATGCTTCGTGTTGCTTACCTACGCACTTGGTCTCTGTGGCATATGAGACGAGTTTCGCTAGATGAGTACAATGAATTACACGCTTTTTATGCGGTGTCGTACGATGTCATGGCCGCATTTGGGCAAAAATGCTTTAAGAATCGGTGAGGAATAGTTTCAGCCGTTGCCAGTGTTGATGTTCTAAGTAACGATGCTGAGACAGTTGGGCTATATCGGGATTCGATCACTCCTTCGATTCGTTCGCGTCGCTCCCTATGACTGTGGTTAAGCAGTGCTACCGCCATCCCTCTTATCCTATATTACTCGGGTACCTCTCCTTTGCTCTGCAGTGCCAATTACTTCCGGTGATCGGCCGGGGGCATTATGGTAACGGCATTGGTATTTTGATGTGTTTGGCGGCAGTTATGCTCATCGACGGTTATGTTTGCCTTTGTTGAACCGCTATAGTCAACCGATCACAACCCATCAGCTGTTCCGTGACTTTGGCTCCCTCTGTGCCGCAATAGTTAAAGCCTCTTCTTACACTGAAATATCCTCCACTGCTAAAGCTGCCCACAAACAACAAGCGACCATGTCTTTGTTCGTTGCAGACGGCACGCCGTTGTCGGTGATAAGCATTGATGACACACAAATATATATATATATACATAGAGAGAGAGAGAGAGGGAGGGAGAGAGCGGTGTCTAAACTAAGACAGACGTTGGCAGGCTGTTTGTTGTGACGAACATACTTGCTATCATTTTTGGCGCTAGCAAATAGCCTGTTCCTTCTACAAGAAAACGGTAGACTTTTTATGGTGGGAGTCAGTGCACCATTTTCGCAATTTTCACGAAAATGAACTATTATCTAATTTTTTCACACTTACCAAAATCAAAGACTTCCTCTTTTGCTCAAAGCCGACATCCTACGTTATTGCTAATATTCACGCGGCTTCAAAAAAAATCCAAAAATAAAACAATTTCCATAAGGTAAATCGAAGATCCTCAATAGATGCTTGATTTAGAGGGGTGAAAAATGATTGACAATAGCAAGGGCACCGACTAGCTCAGACTTAAATCCGTTCGATTAGTATGTATGCAGCGCTCCTTAGATTAGCGGAAGATCTACAGGCTTAAACGTGTCAGCGTCGACTCGCTCGTGCCGCTACTGAGGAGACGTTTGCACGGATGCGAAGGTGACATTTTGAAACTAACCTTGAGTGCAGGACTGAATCTATGTTCGCCGTGAATACTAAGCAAACATGACCTTCAGGAATGAAACTTGTACCATATTGGAAAAATTTAGCTGCAAAACGTCCCTATTTGGATGCTGTACCTTTATACATACGTTACAGAAAGATAGGTTTTAGTTCGTGAATTGAAGGAACGATTAGCGCGAAATGATGCATCCAATACCGCCACCTCAACCACTAGCGCCGCCTATTGGCGGTGTTCATGCAGTACGGATAAATGTCGACCGACGAATAGGTTTATTGTTTCTTGTTACTTCAGCGAGTCCTCTGCTATCTGCTTATAATAGCAGAATGGCTTTATCAGCCCAGTGTCGATATTGGCTAGTTTTCTTCGGCCGTCGTGGACTATTGTGCCACGGACAGGCAATTAGGGATACTCTGCGTAACCTTCATTTCGGAAGTAACTCCTGAGTGCCGCTTAATTAATTTCTTCAAATACCGCTTATGATTATCCAAGTAGAGTAGATAGATCGAATAAGAAAACTGTCATTGTCGGTTAGTACTGTCATCGGATTTTTTCATTCTCGAACGGAAATGTTGGTTCAGCTTATTTTTTTTAAATAGTAAAAACTGTGTAAACCTATATTTTTCTAAGAATTGTCAATTTTTCAAAACAAACAAGTGTGTCGAAAAGCAGAGCCGCCTCTTCCCCCTAGTGAACATGTTAACTGTAAGTGGTGCATAGAGTGTCAAACCACAGCTCATCTAAGGTTGTGCTTTACTACGTTCACAGATATTTACGCAATCAGTAACACATTTATGGCTGTTGCTTCTGCCATAACCTTGTTGACGTTCTTAGAAACGAGACCGGCAGTACTACTGCTTCGAAAGCGCTCTCGTTATTTCGAAATGCAAGAGACATCTGATGCTAAATTTTCTTCTAGATTCAAATATGATAATTTTATTACATTTCGCATTTCTCTATTCATCTCACCAGCACCAAGCTGAAGAATTTCGGTGGAATAACTGAATCAGCCGATACGGGAGTGCTCTACATTTACTTACAAGTGGCCCCATGTGCAAAGATCCGTTGGCTTTTCCGAAAATCGCCTAACAGCAATGAATTTCTCACGGAACGTGACGGCGCGAGCGAATCTCATATATATATATATACATACATACATATATATATATATATATATATACATATATATATATACATACATACATACATATATATATATATATATATACGAAATTAGCTTTTTGAAATCATTTAGTGGATGAACATTTGTTCAGGGATGTAGCTCGTAACAGTGTTGCAATTCACTATTAATTAACAGCCTTGTCTTTAGTTTCAGGTAAACTGCTGATCAGAGGATGTCCTGGCACGTCCGAGCAACTTCATCCCGTAAGGATACGGCATAACGAGCTTTTTTTCAGATATTTATTTATGACCAGTTTTATTTCTGTCAAAGTCGGACTAGGTGCTTATATTGTAGCGCATAGCATTAGGATCAAGCAAGCTATCTTAGAACTAACTGTTCCTAAGGGCGAAGTTGCGCTATCTCCAGCGCTTACCACACACTGGAAATTATTAGACCAGAAACGTTTGAATTAAACAGTACTTGTTTTACATTTGGTCACCACTCGAAGCGAACAGACTGTCGTTACCCGGCACCGCATTTCTCCGGATGAGCTAAAATTCAGAGCTTTTTAGAAATGTAGCTCTTTTTTAACCCTGAGGTTTTTTAAACACATGCGCCGTCTTTGCTACAAGCTTGTTGCTGACTGCTATTATTGCCATAAGGTCATATTTTTGTACGCATTCTAACATGTAAATAGTTTACCATATATGAAATTTGAATATACGTCCACATGCCCATTCGAACGGCTACATATATATATAGCGGCCCGTTAGCGTTCAAGTAGCCGTCGAGATCAAACTGTGCTTGGCACATTTGTTTCCAAGGTGATAGATAATATACTATTGCCAATAGCTTCGCCGTTCCTCCTGCTTGTGCTGTTGTTGTTGTTATTATTGTGTGGTGAGTACGAAACGGCACAGCAAGACCGTCGCCGATGTAGCAAAGACGATGCCAACAATTTTTCATAAATATATCTTCTTATCCATGTTGTCGGTCCTATCGATGTCATCATTTTATCTAAACTGGGCTTGTTCGTACTACTGCTTTATCGAATGCAAGAAAGCTGGCAATCCTAACCACAAAAAATGGCCACGTAATGACTACGAATGTACAAGCTGACCATCTATATGAGCAATATATTTAAGGAGATCGATGACAATTACGATCGGTGAACGCACAAACACAGACACAATATTTTCTTATTGCTCGGCTGCGTTTCGTATTTGCGTCTACTATTCCTTCATAGCACACTCTACTGTTGTTTACTTTTAAGTTACGTAAACGATAGGAGGGCGGCCAATGTGTGATAGATACATGATATTCCTATTGGGTGATAGAATGAAACGTGTTGTCTGCACGTTCACTCTTGTTTACATCTTGTTTAAACTCGAAGCTCTAAGTTAGCGGTTTACGTGGACAGCATTGTAAGCTGATTATCTATTGATTTCGATGATCGTCTGTTCAGCTTACGAGACAACCAGGAGCCGTACGTTAGCAATAAACTGTTGATGGGATGTTTGTAGTTTATCAACAGTTTAACCAGTTGGTGGTAAAAATACAGCCTATAGATTCGTACGTCCACTAACCTGCGTTAGCATGCGATAATAGTGGACAGTAAAGTACTTGAAAAAACTTTCGAACTTATTGAAGTGCTGTCAGCGTCTCGATAAATACGAGCTTATATATAGCTCGGCGCATATCTATGCAAAATGTTTATGATTACAAAGAAAAAATACCGCTTCTGTGTTAAATATTGGTGTTTATATTTCGGCTCTTTATTGCCATTGTCTATAGCGTAGACATAATTGATTTCTGGCTAGGATTGAATAGTCCGAAGGTAGTGTTGAAAGTTCACCCGACCGTGATAAAACGATTTTTGATGACCCGGGCAAAAGACAAAACTATCGCTACGTCCGCCTGCAAATGAAACCGTTTAAGTGGGCTTTAGCTCACTTTTACCTTCTCTACAATTTAATCGAGGTTATCACACGAGGCAGTACACGTTATTCCCCGTCGTCGAACACGGACAGTTAGAATGCCTTCATCGTCTTGCTTAATCACTTTCTTCCTTCTATTGAAGAGCCCTGGAAATATTTGTTTATGGACAGCGGAAGCAAAATCTAATTGGATCCTCTTATCAATTTTTGCAACAAGCAAATTAGCTCTCTTCTCCCCTAAAGCGTGTTGCTCATGCCACATTTCTAGCTTCTAGCTTATTTTACTTAACGGGCCTTACGTCTTTTAACGTTCGCGCTTAATAAGACACCTTGCAAGCGTAATCAATTTCTTCCAGCTACTATAGATAGTTCCTGAAATAGAAAGCTTTCATTCAATATCTATCTATCTATCTTTCTCTCGGGCTTTCTTTTCCAGATCGTTTTTCTTTGCTGTTGAGCCTATTTTCGAGTCATGATGAAAGGTTCACTCATCAATAGTGCAATAGCTACTAGATGGTTGTTCGATGTCTGAAATAATTAGCTGGATAGTTTTTCTTAAAGGCATTGGCTACAAATCCAAAGTGCAGCCAGTGGAGTGGTGTCGACGGAATGGCAGAATGTAGTTTGTTATAACCAAGCTTTCATTTTTCGATCGACGCATCGTTCACTTGTTCTCAGAAATTGGTCCACAGGTCCATTTGACAGGCGATAGTTACAGCGAAGATCACATTGCTTCTTCAGAAAATGTCTATGCGAGCTTTCCTATCACATAACTAAGTGCGACAATGACTTAGGTTACTGCTGATGCATAGCTAGTTTTAAAGAGAGACAATGGCTCATGTCAGCCAGCCAGCCAGCCAGCCAGCCAGCTATCAATGGCTGCGTACCGACCAAAATAACTGTAAGCTGTTTCCGACAGATTCACGCATACCCGCTGCACATATAGCCAATATATGGGTTATCGTTATATCTAACCCATATTTGAGTATAAGTAGTTGCAGTGGCAGGAGCTTGCTTGTTATCTGCTACGAGCTACGTACGACGGTACAGTCGAATGCCATGTACGTCTTAGCTTTTTTTCTGGTGCCCGCTGACGGCTGCTTATTTCGATATCTGCGTTGAACATGTAGTTTATGTTTTTCATGAAACAAATTTTATAGACGTAACCATAATATGGGAAATTGTGTTCTGCAGCGGTCGTCCAGAGACAATGATTGATTGTTTTCATAAGATAGAAGATAGCTGCTAACGACACCGATCTGCCATTATTTCACTTAATCTGCTAACCGTTGTAAAACGAACAGGGTAATCTATAGGTGTTTACCAGTATATGATAGCCATCCTTCTTTAGATGTGCGCTATTTATTGAAGCTAATAATATACGTGAGCACAAACATAGACAAATTCAATGTAAATAGACCAGATTACCTGCTCAAGACTCCTTGCGCTTGAGTTTGCTACTATGTCCATTGAACGCTATGATACTTCCTAAATAAATTGAGTTTCTAACTAACTGAGCCTTTTTCAAAGCTTATGATCTATGGTGTCCGCCAAGCTTGAGTCACAGGCTGTTTCTCACTATATATGATTATGATTATATGATAGTCTCAGGTAAGGCATGATAAAAACCTCAATTGTCGATAATATTTTCTCGACTGGCACCACACGCATTTATGAACCTATAATATTTTCCATAGTGACCTTTTGCTATGGTTTCTTAAGACATTTGTGTGCAGCTAAGGTCTTTGAACGATGAATTTTTGTCCCGTTTGCCTGCAACTAATGAACGCATGAATGAGCTGAGGGCATCTATTCACAATTGGACCTGTAAATAGGCTTGTATACGTATACCACACGGCAAGATGGGCATTGTCACGTATCATCTGTGGATTAATTTTATGCGGGCAACGAGATAAAAAGTAGCGTTTCGTCACAAATCTGTAAAAAAATCGTCGATACATTTAGCGATGACGGTTTATGTGGGAATCGACATGACTGACTTGCATCCAAATTCAAGAGCTAATTACAACTATTAGCCGGCTTGTTCCAGTCTTCATCTGTTCCTCAACCAGCTAGGTTGATTAGCCCGTCTACGTAGTCCGGTTGCAACGTGTTACCGTTATTCCTGCTGTTGTTTCCGCGATAGCACTAGTCGTCGTCGTCGTCGTCGTCGTCGTCGTCGTCGTTGTTGTTGCTTTAGGGAGCATTATTATTGTTGTTGAGCTCCATTGCTATAATGGCGTTGTTCCCTCTCTCACGAGAAGCAGCAGAGCTACTGTTGCCCTTTCCATCATCTGGCATGGCGGGCAGCACAAGCGTTATCTAACTAGCCTTCAGTCGGAGTGACAACTTGCCTGATGTACAAGCGGGCGACCAACTCCGGGTCGTTGCGTGTTTTGGCCGTGGTGTGGTCCGTACGGCGGCTGGTGTTAGCATCGATTAGCGGAGGCGTCGGTGCTGCATCAACGTAAACGTCGCAGCGCCCGCGCCATCAAAGCGAACAAGCGAGCTTGAATACGAACTCTCTAGGGTCGAGTAAACGAATCTCTTTTATGGTTTAGTTCTGCGGTGTGTCGGGTCGACTGAAATGTCTATCGCAATTTGGGTGCCGTTCATGTTCTCCGTGCGCTAGAGGGAGGAGGTTTTCTGTCTGGCCGAAAGCAGGTCTGGCAGGAGCTATCAGAGATTTCGGATTTTCATCTTCGTTTATCTTCTCCAGCTCGTGGGCGTTGTTTGTTCCTTTCGCCGCTCTTGGCACTGCGGATAAATCAATCAAGCGCCGTTATCGAGTCGTAGACGCATACCCTTTGTTTAACGACGCCGACAAGAACAACAGTCACCGATTCAGGAATCCGAGTGTAATGTGTTTCGACCGCTTCTGGTGTGCGACTTCAGCGGAGCACAATAGCTCAGTCGAATCTGGCCTGATCTAGTTCTGTTTACCGAAGCGTGGAATCATTGAACATTTCGAACACAGGACAAGGCTAAGATGTTCGTGGCTTTACCTGCAGATTCCGATGTGTGTTAGTGGTGAAGTTTGTCACTTATAAGCTGTATCACGTCATGCCTAAGCACAACAACATGGAAGGTTTGTTTTTGATATCGTTGAAGCTGTAACGCTTGCACTCGTCCATCAGCGTCCGCAGCTTGCAAGTGTCTACTGCTGTAATAATAATAGTATTACCTATCTCACAGACCACAGTGCAAATTAGCCGGTGGTGGAAATCGGCAATCGATTAGAAAGGTAACACATTGCTATTTCGTCCCTTGGTTGGCGGTGTTTGGAATTGGTCAGTGACACTCGGCATAAAGTGGATACACTACGACGACAATCCTACCGAAGGCATACGAAAGTACCCGATAAAATGAAGTACTTTGGAACAATAGCCGTCTGGTTAGTACTACGTATGAATGAGAGCTCGACCTAGCCTACCGCTATTATAGGTTCAGCATGACAAAAGAGTGCAAGCTCACTTGGCCTGATTCCTATGTTCCTATTTCATTATTTTGCAACTGCAAGCCAATAATCAAACATTAAAGTTAAGCGCATTGAATAAAAAAAAATCACTCAGACAATTGTTGTCATCCTGTCAAAGCAACAAAGTATATGTACAGTTCTGACAAAGTTACATCGAGCGTCCGTACATAAAGCTATTACTTTACACATCGGATGCTCTATTCCGCCTAACGTGCATTTTTATTTGCCCTATCGTGACTGCGCGAAGAACATTTCGTTTAAAAAAACTTTTTTTCGTCAAGACTCAGTGTGACGAATTTTCTTTCTTTGGCTTTGACGTTTGGCTGCAAAATCGTCTGCTGAATTTTTTATGCTGCAACACTGATTTCTAAAATAAACAAAAATTGTGATTTGACAGCGCTGACAAATGTGGCATTGATTGAATTTCCCTATGCCCTTTTTTTTTACAAACGCTTTGTTGATTAATTCTGATCAAGTGAATTATTATGATTATTAAAAAGTTCACTGCTTTTTGTATATTCGAAATCAATTCATTGAAATTCATGTCGGTTCATTATCATGTGTGGCCAAACGTCATCTGCTTATTGCTATGTTATTGTTATAATTAGTGACGAAGGCTATTTGTGTACCGTTTGTTTAGAACAGCATATATACACACATTCGGGCCAATTTCGCTATCTGTCTGTTTTTCTTTAGCATCAAGATATTGAATACGGTGTGCATATCCTTATGGGCGCGAAGAGACTGGGGGTCAAATCTCTGGAGGTGCCTAGCGTATTTTGCTTTCTCATGGTCGCCTTTGTCGCTGTCCGTCTTACGGAAGGGACGACGTTAAAGGGGACAGCAGTGTGATAAGCTTAGAATGGAAGGGGAGAAATGGGGCTTGGAAAGGTGTTTATTTACTTATGCGAAATGACGTTCTGACGTCGCTTAATAAATCGAACAATCACCGCCACCGCCGTCGTGTCAAGCCGCATAGCATAATGTACGCTTGATATTAACTGGACGATGGCACGTAACAGCGTCATCAAACAGGAAATATTCAAAAAGGGATACAAGTGATTTCCGATCGGAAATCACTATTCATCTTGCTTGGCTTCATTTTGAGTCGAAGTACGGGATGGAAACGACAACTAAAAATACCCTATGATGTGCACGCGAAATATAAAAAACATAACTTGCAAAGCAGCGAGGACGATCTCCCAGAGCCCCATAAGACGATGTATCGATTGTATCGAATATCGAAGCAAATAATATAATAAGACTTTGCGTGCATTGCACGTAGGTGATAGATGTCGGGCAGTGACAAGCTTCTTTCTGAGTATAAACATTGAGTTGACATACCTTCTATGGAAAAAATGGATCGAGCGAGGTTTTTTTGCCGATTACAGCGTAATGGCTCCAATATGTATTTTCTAAGACGTTCTGAGTTATTCTGAGCTAACCATGTACTTTGGCAAAAAGTATTTTACCAAGGTTCTGTTCTGGGTAGGACGACAAATAATGAGGTGAACATTTTCGTCCATTCGATAGAGATCTAAAATCAGGTTGTAACCTCTTTTTACAAAAGCTTTGTTGATTAATTCTGATTAAGTGAATTATTATGATTATTAAAAAGTTCACTGCTTTTTTTATATTCGACATTAATCGCCTGAACATTTTTTTTTGTATCCCAACGACTGTTTTGTATGTAGGTCCACTATCAGCACTTTTACTTGGTTATTGGCATACTTATTTGTTTAAGGAGAAATTGGAACACGCCATGAAAAGAAAGTGAAACGGTGTGGATCCTTTGTATCAGGGCAAAAGGGTCTGCTGGTTACCTGACGAGTTCTTATGGACACTAGGCGTGTATGCAGAGCAAATATAGTTCGGCTTCAAGATGAAGTAGTTTTGAGTAGAAGTCGGCACATTCTTCCATGTCTTACCTATTTAGTGAAGCCCACGTGTGTTTGTTGCGTATTTTTTCCGCTTGTTTTTCATGCCGATCGAATGCTCTATAGGAATATTGTCATCGGTTTTACAAATAAAAAAACATTTACGTATTATTTTACATTCGGACTCGAAAGCTTTGCATGTCGGGTGGTAGAAACGGCGTCTTCGACACAGTTTCATTTCTAAATTAAAAAAAACTGCAAAATTAGCCCAGAATATTTTGTCCGTGTACTGTGAAGACTTCGTTATCGAAAGATGTAGGTTTATGTATTATCCTTCTTCATAGTGCTCCTCGATGAGTGGAGTGCGTTCGTTCGGTTGAAAATACCATCCTTAAACTTGACCCAGCTTCCCTTTAGCGTTATTCTTAGCTCCAAAGTACGCGTCGTATTTAGCCTAAGCAGTTCTTCGACCTCAATGGCGGATGAATACGAGTTGTTGAAAATGCTATTGCAGCTAAAAATGGCCATCATTGGGGTACAAACTTATAGCTAAGTTCTGTGGTAAAAACTTTTGTTCTGATTACGAGCGTGCAGAGTTGATTAGGCGTCTCTTTCCATAGTTTCTTCGACTATGATATTTTTTACTTTGAGACTATTGGAACTGGTCATAACTAAAAATGCTCGCAACGTTGATGCCTGGTGGTCTCTGGTTGATTTTCGGCTATTAATTTAACAGCGGGAAGCGAATTGGTCCGAGTACCTACAGCCTTGTGTACTGACCTCCAAATTTGAAAGTCGTTTGAACCAAGTCGTATCACTATAACGTTATATCGAATTAAGTGATACCGGTTTAGGACACTGTAAGACATAGACGTTTGTATTTGAACAGGAGAATCATCATATGATTGTACAATACTTGTGTAATTATATGCTGTACCACTTGCTGTCCGAGGTGATGTACTTATCTATCACAGCGCTGCCAGTGTTGTCACGGATCAGTCAGCCATTCGCTTCAAGTATTGAAACTTAGTGTCTTTGTAGAAAATGAACAGCTCAGTACCGTAATTATACTTCGTTTTCGTTTGTCCTCGGTGTCACTATAGTTATCGCGACGGACGATGCCAAATAACGGTTTGTGAAACGATGTATTTAGCCTACATACTACATCTAGTCTAGATAGTGAATCTATTCAATATAAATTTTGTCGACAGAACAGCTGCTAAAATCTCCAGGTCAATAACTTGTACGATATCCTAGCTGGAATCTCATTGATGGCTTCGTCGTCTATTCGTGTATTGTACCGCAATTTGCTGTAGCTATCTTTTTCACTGTAAAGAAAAACGTTTTAAACGTATCCGGCTCTCGCCGTCAGGCTCTAGTGCGATAGGTTTCAATAGGGGTTTGTGCGGCACTGCTCGACGCTGTGATTCTTGAGTCATGTGTAGGTACATACATATTTGTATTCTGTTTGTTTAACAGTGGCCATCATAAGAGAATACGATAACCAATACGAGTGGCAGAAAATACGCAATTTCGGAAAAGACGAACTAGAGAACCGTACTGAAGGATCGTTAGCGACATGCGTGATCGGCATTCATACCTCGGCATCATCACTAAGCATTGGTAATCGGTAGTTGGTACCAGTGACTTTGCCTAAGCCTATCGTAACTGGTGATGATCGAAAGTCGTGAAAATGCTAGTGTGTGAGTTCCGGTTTCGCTGACTGAATGATGACTGCGTAATCCAACGGGAACAGCGGCCAGCGGCGCCAGTTTTGCATATGAGGCCCGGTTCGCTGGAAGGCAGACGAGTGGCAAGTTGTGCCGCGATGCCGTCTACAGCAACACCAAGAGTCTTTGATACCCTTTTGAAACATCGTGATTAAGTGCCGCCGAAGCTGCTCCGCAGAACAGCATCTACCGGCGTCACAGCTAGCGCCAACCGATTGAATGCTAGTAAATTCAACCAGCTCCCGCGACTGTTGTTATTATGATTATTTCATTATTTACGTGTAGCGTCGTGTTCAACTGCAATTGACGTTCAGATCCTAACTCCGTTGATAAATATCTAAGTATATACACGTATAGCTCTGTCTGTAGGCTAGTAAGAATTGTTGTTAGCTCTCGGTGGTGATGCGAACTAGAAAACCACGAAGTTAAAGGCGTAGTAGGGGGTTGTTGTGCGGCATCGCTGCTGCTTTTAATGTCGTTTCGTTTTGTAAAATTGGGTGTCGCGCACAGAGGCACACGCACGGATATGACTAAATACGATGCAGATGCCTAAAGACACGTCTCTTAAGCGAATGCTAGCTAGCTAGTTGAATGTCACGAGTTCTGTTGCTGTTAAGATTGATCATAAACTGTATGTTCTTTAATAAGGGGCACAAGATTTGTTCAATGAATCGCGTATTTATATGTCTGTGCGAAGCTCCGTGCGGTCGTGAGAGGTCCGTTATTGACTTAAACCTATAGAAAGTTGCACAGCGCTCGGCTGCAGGCAACATACCGTCGGGTAGCTCGAATTGGTGAAAAAGGTTACAAGAGAGAAGGAAGAAACACGGACACGCAATAGATAGGGCAGAACAGGAGGTCAGCTACAGGGCTGATGACAAGGGAGCCCTGCAATGCGACTATTTTCTCCCAACCCCCTTCCTGCCCTCCGCCACCAGCGGATGTCCAGGCTCGAATGGTAGTCGGGGGGAATGAAGACTGCGTTCAAGGCGTTACCGCTACACTGAACTAACAGGCAAGAGAATCTGCTGGTACCGCTGCAGTGCCAGCAGCAACAGCAACAGCAACGAGCATAGCCGCAGTAGGCTTGCCAATCCTTGGCTGTCAACCACTGCCACCTTTTTACCACGTTTTCCAATAGTTTTGATATAACTTAGGTAGCCGGATGCGGATAACGGATGCCAAGCAAAAAGGACGACTGGCTGGTCAAGCTCTGCACTTTGCTATGCAGAGAAAAAGAAGCCAATGATGATGATGATGAAGAAGAAGAAGAAGATGATGATGATAGCTAAGACGAAAAGATAGAATAAGCGAGCCTATCTAAATGGATAGGCTCGCATGGATCTTTTTCCCTGCTGTCTACCTGGTGTGCTGAGTAAGTGACTAAGTAAGTGAAGAAGAAGCCCACTGTATATGAAGCACTGGTGTCTAAGGGAAAATAGTATTTTGACAGTAAGTAACTCGTAACGAAAACTGTAGGGACAAATTTTATGCTTATCAGAAGGCTTATTCCCCTTGGGCTGGCAGAAGGGGTGGGTGGCCACAGAATGGGTAACGATATGTGATGAACCTGTTGAGATCTTTTCTAAGGACTACAAAAAAGTCGATTTATAGAGAAGTTGCATGCATTTAAACATTGCACTACATCGTGAACTTTTTTTTTATCCCGAAAAAAGCAGTTTTAGTGGTTAAATGCGACATTACAGGCTTTATCGACCTCGATCGGTACGATTAACTATACCAATTTTGTTGACAGCTTCTCAACTGTAGAGTTGTTAAGGGTGATTCTTCATTTAGTCATAAACTGTAGCTAAGATTTGGTGTAATACGAACACCTAGTAATGGGTGTCACGGGCAAGAAAAATAAAAGCACCGCGCAAGTTTTCGGAGCTTCGTGACTTTATCGGAAACTTATCTTGTATTTTATTCGTCCCACTATCCATTGGAGGTGGCTGCTTCTTAGCGGTATGACGTTCGGCAGTTGTGGATCCCCGTGAGAAGTGTTGCTGAGGGTTGGGAATGAAGCGAATTCATTGTTTGGATAGCAGCAGCATAGCGTAGAAAAGAAGCAACGGCGACAACAGTTGCCAAACCATCAACTGAAGGAGCAGGAACAACCGACCCGTGGGTAGCTAGCCAACCATCACTTGTGGAACAGTCAGTCAGTCAGTCAGTCAGTCCGGCAACTGTTTCGCCTTCTCGCTTAGCCCATCATTGTCCATTGTTATGGATAGACTTGGTTTTACGTTGTCAACTGTTATTATCATTATGGCAGCGGCAGCGGCAGCGGCGGCGGCGGCAGCAGCAGCAGCCATCGTGGCCACACAACCCAATACTTGGCCGAAAAAAGGAACCCGCAATTATTACTATAATTCAACAAGACGAAAAGTGTATATGCGTATTTGTATACCTCCGCGTGTTTATCTATATCATCCAATGCACGTATTCAAGCTGGTAACGTCCGTCTGTCCAGTAATGAGGTCCATTTTTGATTTTGGCCTTCTTGGCGCCTTTGTAAATGAGTTTTTATAGGCGTTTATGGGGACATTTTCATCAAAATTATTTGGCACATTTTTCCCGTAATAAAATGCGATAATTCAAAAAAATTAGTATCGGCGTAATGTGATGCATTTTTGCTAGGAGTAAAAAAAAAACGCTCGCTAAGTAAAGCATATACCTATTAGCTAAAGTGAGTCTGTGTTGAACTTTAAATGCCAGCTAAGGTTAACGTTAGGAGTTTGTTCTTGATACCAACTAGTACTAATCGCTTTCGACGAGCTGGCTAACGCTGCGATAATGCGTCTTGAAGCACAAAGTCAATATTTTCGAGCGAAAATGACCAATAACAATTTCACCTAAACCAATGCTCCGGTCAATACGACATTCAAGGCCAACGTCTAAAATCGAAGGTGTCAGAAATATACTATTTATTAGTGTCAAAATGTATAAAAAGGTAATAGTATAGTAGCGAAAGTCACGCTCAGAGTGGATCGCACCCGGAGGGCGAGCCCCGCCTTTAAACATGCGCACGTTATTATTATTGCTACTATTAAACTAAAGCACAATCTCTTTGCTTTGCTGGTGTCGTAGCGGTCGCCGCTGGGTCGGATACGTGCCGATTTTGGCTACGTGACCACTCGATATTGTAGCTTGGCTATCAACAGCAACGCCATTCACCGGCCGTGGATTGGGTTGACAACAATAACAACGGTTCGGCAGACCGAAACGGAAAAAACACACTACGACTTCTACCATTCTATTATCCCCATTGAGCTGTCTCTACTTCTACAAATGTATATATATATATCCGAATATTTTCGGTTGATTTTTTGTCTGCAGAGGTTGTGTTGCTGTTCTGCTGCGCTACGAAGGGCGGAGGATGCGAAGACTCTTTTTGACGAACGAACGTACGTAGAGCGAGAAAAAAGTGAGCATATACGACTTGATACACACGACACGCGACACTATTATCGTCGTCTGAAGGCATGTTTCTTGTAAACGACCACTACCTTTGCACTGATCAATTGGCCTTCTTTCCTTACTTAGCCCCATATGGCAATGTGTGTATGATATTATTGTTTTTATGTTTGTTCGGCTTTAAATGGTGTCTTGGTGGTTTTAATGAAGTTACTGTAATGAATCTGATTTTCCTCTTCTTTGCCGAACGTTGACTTGCTGGCGACCAGCTGGTAAATAGCACCAAATCTTTAAAAATGCTTCTACCCGACCTACAATCATTAATTGAATATACATTAAAGATATTCAGCTCGAGGATTAAACGTTATTCATTTTGCTAACGTATTTCAACATCTGAGCTATTGTTGGTGATTATTTCGAATCGGGATTCCCGGTATAAGCAGACACTTGCACCACCAAATAATGCCTACTTATTTGTCACTTGTATTTGTCGTACAGGGCGCCTACCCACTTGTAATAACTAACCCGAAATATCCATGGCCATCGTAGGGTAGCCCCGCGTCTGGATGGCATAAGACGGCGGGCTTCTCCTGTAATACAGTAACACACAGGTAAATCTGTTGAACCGTGTATTCAAAGGTACATGTCACTGTAATCAGTGAGTAACCACGATCGCGAGTTTACATTAACTACTGCAAACCGCTGCAGCTACGTCATAGCAAGCCGATTGTGGCCGACCTGCCTATGACCAAAATAGGGGCATCTAAAAAATGACAACTTCCACGATAAATTATTTTTATCAACTGGGTTTCGCCAGAACACTTTGATGAACTGTTTGTTGGGTTGCCGGCATGGTTTGATGCTAGATTATGAGATTGGTTTTCTTACAGGATGGGCTTCGGCTAGTCATCCGACAATCGTCAACGTTATTTTCTATGTCAGATCAGTTGGTTTCTTGCATTCAGCTATAAGATTTATAAATCAGCGATGTCGATTCGGCTACATTGATAAGACTGGTTATTTTATTTTTGACAATAACGAAAAATGGTCCACTGTTGTTTCGTGACGAGTAACGTGATCATGACTGAAGTCATATTAGTCTGGCTAATTAAACTGAAGCAAGTTCGGCCAACATATCGTAAAAACATATATATATATATTCAAAGTCAACTTTAATGAACAAATTGAACACGTTTAATGTTGATCCATTCATTTTGAATGAAGGAACAATCCGTCAGTATTCATACAGCAGAGTTACTGTTCTCATGTTTATTCTCTATACGGACAGACAGACTTGGCGTTAGCGATAACCTGTCGAACACCTATATATAGATGTGCTAACTATTCCGCAAATCGCACCCTTTGCGATCTGAGCGGGTGTAAGTGAAAGGTTATGGTAACTTCAATGGAATGCTCTCGGTTACCAGGACTGACTGACTGACTGATAACTGGACCACCGTTGAAACGTTCTGCCATCATAGAGATATCGGAGGTCGCACAGTGGATCTCCTAGGTTGGCACAGAACTCGCTGGGTTGTAAAGGTTAATCGCAGATTGATGTAGTCCACTGGATACAAGGGCGCCAAATGCGATCTATAAGCAAGAACTGATGTTACTATAAACGCAGACAGTGATAAGCACGTCCAGCTTAGTTAAGTAGGCCGAACCAAATGTTGAACGAAACGTGTACACACACAATATGAGCATCAATGGACATCCGCAAGGGGTATGAACAAGCCAAAACCGTATAGTAATAATCACCAGCGAATGAAAGGGGCGAACAATTGAATTAGTTAATTTATTGCGACAGTTGTTGTGTTTAGGAGGGTGAGCGACCATGCGACTTTGAAAAATAAAATTATTTTCCAAACATCTCAATTACCGCGAAGGTAGTTTACAACAATAAGCCAAAACGCCGTCCTATAGTACGTAACCCTTTGTCTCTTTACTATGATCAATGATTTTCTCTCCGCACTTGGAACTTAAAAGTTGTCATTTTTCATTCGCCATACAGAGACCTTGCGCATTGTTTGTTTGCAGTACCACTGGCTATATCGAACGATAGCAATTTCAGCTTCAAGGGCTTCAAGGGAATCTCGTCCCTCTGTCTGGCTTGCCCCGTCGCTAAACCTCCGCCACCATCACCATACGTTCACTAGTAGAAGCGCTTTCATGCGATAGCACTTAGATCTACACGCAAAAGATCGTCCGCCCGCAAAGGTGGCCAATGGGAAACTGCTGCTGCCCGATTCGGGCCACCGACCTTACCTACGCTGATCAGCGACTGTACAGTTGGCCTTTGTTGTCTTCGTTATCGATGCGTGGCGGATGTTCCCACCACTCGTCCCACCAACGCCGTTTTACAGCAACGGGTTATAGAACATTAAAAATATGGCTACAGTTTTCTACTATAACCCCTGCTACAAAAAATACCATTGCTGCTTACTCCGCTTAAGGCTCGCCGCTGCTCAAACAACAACAACAACTACGAGAAGACTGAAAGCTACGAAGAAGAAGAAAAGTGCGGATATTGAAAGGATCTTTAGAGCCACAGTCTGACTATTGAATTGTTTTTATATGTTCAATCTATGCATAATAGTCGGCAATGGTGACACAATAAGAGCGAAAAGCCAGCAGAACTAGTCATCGAACAGCTGGAATCGGTGCACATGCAAAACATTTTCGGCAGAAATTACCAAATGATGTTGGGTCATTGTCTCGCCTTATGATATCGGATGATAAAACAGTCCTGCTACCTATTTTTCAGCCACTTTCTGGTTTTTGCCCTATTCAGTAATAGCGGTAATACTGCTATTACGACTACTTAATTAAGTAATTACTTAATTAGAGATACGGGTAGTGACCCTATCTTTATTGATTCGAATCTGATCAGTACCAGACGGTAAAAGTGATACTCGTTTTGTAAATGCTGTGTGTTTAAGAATTTATTGGCGTTTTTGGAAAATGAGTTCGAGTTAAAAGTAGCCTGCTCATCGCGTATTGTCTGATGGCATTGGTCTAACGTTATTTAAAGAGCCTTTTAAAACGGCCACTCTAAATTTCCCTTATGCACCTATATATGATATCTGTTATGTGAATACAAAATTGTACAGGGGCTATTGTGCACTTAGTCTAGGTAGGGGTGGTAGTCGCTTCACTCGCTTTTGAATAACTTAAAGAGACCGTTGGACTGAACGGAGTGGCAATCTTAGGGTTACGAAGATTTTTCGGATCCACAGAGGATTTTAATGTACCGAGTAGGCCAGTATCGATCCTGGTATCTTTATATCTCCGTCTCTATCATGTGTGCGCCTTCACCTATTGGTGATTTCACCACAGATGTTTCCATGAATAGTTTAAGAGTTACTTCGCAAAGGTACCTTAATAGTTGCAAGAGATATACCAGTCACGTGACCTCGTGATACATAAAAGAGGAATACCTTTTTTTGAACAATCTCCACATTTATAAACGATTGGCTACCGACCCTGTGGAGAGAGCTGCTTTCACTTTGAGATATCATTTGGCTATTCCTATGAAAATAATAAAGTACTGGCAGATAGTTCTAATTTTAGCGAACGCTGTTTCGTCATGACTCATTCATTTTGAACAAGAGGCTATGCGACAACATCGAAAGGTCTAATACCTAGGCCTCGAGTGGCGTTGAGGTGTTAGTATTTGAAATGCTAGAGCACTGCCGTTCCAGTATACCATCAATGAAGTGGCAGGTAGAAGGGAAGTAAACAATACGGCAGCTAAAAAGAAACACGCGAAAATTACGTGATTTATCTGTGAGTGAGGTAAGCAGTCCTCTTTGAAGGAGAACTTTGCGCTATTAGTAGGTAGTATGGCTTTCCACAGTAGAGAAAATCTCAGGCAAACGATTTACTCATAGTTAGGCACAACCGGTCCGTTTTGGAGAATGTAAAGCAGACGATATTTTATATTAGGTCAGATATATTTGCTTTTTTATGGTATCCCCGTGTATTATGCTGGCCCTTGTTCGTCTATTTATAGCTTTTGTTTTGCCCCCCATCCGAATAAATTTCATGAAGATTCTTTTAAGCATTTGTTGCAGTTCTCTCTCTTTTTTTTTTTTTTTTTTTTACCTATTATCTGTTTATTCACTTAAATACACAATGCCATATTTGGAAACACTGGGCCAAGGGCAAGAGGGAAACCATAAAGGAGGGGGCCCCTTTGTTTAACCCGCAACATCTCTGTAGAGACTCGTTTATATTATGTAAATTGGAGAATAATAAGCGACACGGCAGGAAGCCGAATTTTGTTATGGCATTGTAAGTGAGCTAAACATTATATAATGCATTTTTGTGAAAAAGGTAAATGCATTCTTTAAACGTGTACTCGACGAGATAATTACATTTTTGTGGTAAAGTATCAAAGGAAAAAACTAAGACTGCTGCATTCAGAAATTATAAGAAAGAAAGAAAGAAAGAAAGAAAAAAAATTGATTCCATTGCTTTTTTTATTTTATTTTTTTTGTTAATACGTGACCATCGTTTTGTTTAAATATTACGTATCACTTCCCACGAAAGCTTCGACTGTCCAACCAAGAGTAGATAATGGCGAGGACACAACAATCAATGAATGGAAACGGTGTGCTTCTATAGCAACAGCTCTACGGCATCAGCATGTTTAAATGATTTCTGAATGATGTTCATTGAAATCTTCTATAATACGTCATAATAATAATAATAATAATAATGCTCTGATGCACACAGTTATCTTACAGTGGCAACGACCGACAGCTGGCCTGTCTTTTTTTTTCAAGGAAGTGTATGATCGCGGTTTTGTACCAGGAGTATTCAATATCATTGTTCGAATTTGATATTTCTAGTTTAACTTTGGCAAAAAAGGTTACCATCGTGACGGTGATGCCAGTTGTTTTCATTGCTCAAAACGTTGACGCTATCGGTCTACTACCGCGGGTTATAATTTTCTGAAAAGGTCAGCATTGCTTAAGAAGTTGATCCTGCGTTCGGCCTTCATTGGCGGTTACAGTAGTTTAAATCGCTTTGTGAGAGGTTTCTGTGCAGGCATTGCCGTTGTTGCCGCTTGTGTTAATCGTTGTCCTTTTATTTGTGTCTATATTTAATACAAAAGAAAACACTGCCAGATCATTCTAGGTCAACTGAGATTCCTAACGAACCTTATTTAACTCGATTCAATTATTGTCTGCTCTGTCCGCGTGGACACAGTTGCAAATCGACATGACCGACAGGTGGATGACCGCTTAGCCGTAAGCTTCTTTGGCAAGCGAAGCGAAACAGAGCAATGACGTCGGCTTGAGAATGGCGCTAAACTGATATTGCTGACGCTGCCTTTGCGGTTCGAGACGGCTTGCCGTAATTGTACAGACGTCACAAAGGGATGCGGATGGACTCGCTCGCCATCAACTGGCACCGAAAGCAAGGTCGACTAACATGTGTCTAACTATCCCTACGTGTGGCGAAGGACTGTTTTTGTTCCCTTTTTTGTGTGTGCCTCGAGCTATCTGTGCCGCAACCCGTCCAAAGACCTAATAAATATACATTCATACATCCTCATACCAACAATCATCAACATCACCATAATGAAAACTATTTAGCGGGCGTTGTTCGTTCAATAATGTCAGATGCAACTGAGTTTCTTACGAGATATGGTTCTATAGATGGATCAGTGCTTCAATACTGTGAGCTACACTAAGCCTAATGAGATAGGCTACTCAAAGACTATGCTGGCAGATGAAGATTTTCGTCGAGCTGCAGATTATTCGTAGGAAGCTATAAATATTTCTAATATATTTATGGTATATAGATTAGAGTGTAGAATTAAAGTTGCTATAGGCCGCTAATATAGAAACCTACGGGTGCTTATTGCACAACGGTCACGAAGTGGTAGCGCTTTTCACTACTGCCTTGTTATAAAATAAGGATATATACTATAGGCTTAGTTTGACTTACTTCAACACTTACAGTATATGTGAAGTATTGGATTCATGTTTTTCCTTATCCTATTCTAGCTTACTCCTGGCTTGGATCGTTGCGTCAGCAGAGAACGCTATCTTTTTGTGCCATTCTATAGCGTAGCACGTTTTGATTATTCCGGTTGTATAGGGCACTAAAGAAAAAAATGGTCACCTTTTAGCAAAAAGCAGAATCGCTGAAAAACGAGAAATCATCAACACCCTCATCAACGGCTGTGCCCCCCTTAGACTGACTCTTTGGCCAAAGGAAGCTCATTTGCGTTAGCAGCTATGACATAGCCATGGCAGATAGAGAAACACAAATGGCAGCAGACAATTACGATCACGATAATGACTACGACGAAGAGCCGATCCAGCAGCATCGGCAACGGCAGACACGTACTGGGATAGCAGCACTGATTTAACCATACGTTGACGCTATATGGCCCTAGAGACCAAAAATCTGATAAGTGCTTGTGAAGGAATTGTACTAGCTCATAGCTGTTCAGGTTGACAGTTGCACTGGTGATGAGGACGGATCGCGGCTGGTTGGCTAGCGAATTGGTGGCTAGCGATCTAAGGCGAAAGGGTCTGGCCGTTACACCGACGCTAAAAACTAAAAATATAAAACATACAGAAAACACTTGGGGCAAAGGGCAAACTTAGTGGAATGGTTTTTCTTCGAAGATGAACCGAAGACGATGCTGATAGTGATGAAGGGGTTGGGCAGGCTAGAACGTAGCTGCAGATTTTAACAATGATTTCGCATGGAGGTGAATTGTGAGATCGTTAATGCTATCAAAGGGAAACGTTGATTTCAAAGCACGCAAAATTTTCAAGTTGAAGGATTGACGGAGACAACAAAATGCTGTTACATAGATGACAGAATGTTTGCGTTTCAATTGTCGCTGCATAAACTTCGACAACTATGCCATAATCGGAAACACTGTTTTGAGTTTTCGATTACCTATTATCCTCATCATCCTCATCACTGTTGATGGCAGGTATTAAAAAAAACAAGCTTATGACTTAAATAAACACGTAAATAATATATGCCGATATAATATTTAACCGGCTATTTTTATTCCGGGTCAACAGCTTTATAACAGATTAATTTATCATAATTTTACTACATGCGTTTTAGGTGATGAAGTTTAAACTGGACACAATTCTCTTCAATCTTGTGCCAGCACAGGCTGAGTACGGATTATCTTTATCATAAATTTTTCTTACGATTGTGCAGCACAAAAGAAAACATATCTAACGAAAAGAAATCAACCAATCATGAGAAATGTGTTGATCGAATTAACAAAGTTTGACACATATGCAACCCGTCATTTTTCTCATGCCTTTAAAACGCTCCCTTGAGGATCTCATTTCTTTGGAGGGGGCTCAGTGTGTCTCAAACTTAAACACATAGTTGATTTGTGCCCTAATAAACAGTTTACGGGATATTTGAAATCGCTGAAGTGACAGTGATGTTCACTAGTAGCTCAATCAATACTCAATATGACATGAGCGAGTGCTTCAGCAATTATAGAAGACATTGCTGTAGGCGATAATAACGACTAAAGTTGTCCCTAGAAGTTTCTGCTGTCTGCTAAGAGGATGTTATTCTATGGTGAAATGCCAAATTCTATGTCAGTGGACATTGCAAAGGGTATCTATCGTTCCTCCTAACGTGTCCAGAAAGAATCACTTGTTCCCTTAATGAACACAGGCTCATTGTAATATCGGATTGACGAAGTGTGTTGCTTTCAGGCCATCAGGCGTCGAGTGTCGTTGTTATTACCCGTCTGTTTTCTGTCCTCTGCCTTACTAAAGCTAGTGATTGGCAAAACGTTCCGTGTCATGCTAACAAAAAAAAAACAAGTTATTTAGGAAAAACTGTTGTTATGATCCAAATGTCTCTCATTGTCTTTACCAATTATTATTACTAAACTGCGATGGCTAACCAAAGTTAAGGCTATTTTCGCGAGACCAACGAAGACGAAGACAGTGAATCTACACTGCGATGTAAACGAATAGAAAACACCCATCTTGGTTGAAAAAAAAAGGTTACCGCTTACGTTACCGCTCGCCGATCGGAGAAAGAGGATGCGGGTTAATGTGTTGTTGTCACTGTCGTTTAATGTCGGCTAACGTGTTATCTATAATGTATAGCTGCTGCTATTTATCAGACACAATGGTTGCACATTAATTAACGTGATATTTTCTGTCGGCCATTCTGTCTTGATGTATCTTACCATTCTCCAATGGAAATTTTCTGATTTACGCTAATAGTGCCTAACGCATAGGCGGTGGGTGCAAGCCTTATGGTCTCCTTTCCTAAGCTATGGTACCCTTTAGTTTATTTGTTTTTATACCACGCTATCTTATGAATGGACTGGAGTGGAATGGACCTGTACATATACGTAGTCGAAATTTAGCTTCGTCATTGTCAGGTGTCAAGTGGGTTTATAGACTGAACTTTATCTTTCTTTTAATAAGCAACAAATCTGTCAAATGATCGGTTATCTGATTTGATGACGACGACATTGATAATGATAAGGATGATTTATCCGTTGAATGTATTCCACGCTCGCACAGACTAGCTAGACCAATAGTATCAACTTGAGAACATTACAACTTAAATCTTGAGAATATTCTGTCTGCCTTCTCTTTTCATTAAGTTTTAGTAAAACATCAGGTGGTACGTACGTATACACATATGTGTAGAATAATGATGATAATACATGATAGTATCGTGTCCATACTAAAGCATGCATGAGCACGCATGTACGCGTAAACAACAACAACAACAACAAACCGCGTCCTTTGGAAGCTGATTTATAGCTTAGGACTGTCATGCTAACAAAAAAAAAACAAGTTATTTACCTTCAATGATTTACTATTAAGAAGTTTGTACCGGTTGTGGAACTTCTCGAACAACGAAGCTTAGCTAAATATAGTTTTGTTCGATTATTTTCGGAACTTGACGAACTGGGATACGTTCCTTACAAAGAGACATCAATGAATCTATAGGTGATTAATTTAAAGTATCTATTTTTAAAATAAATCTGATATAATCAAGTTACAAATGTTCCGAACCGCATTGGCCTTTCATCTATAAAATCTAGGACTATATTAAACGTAAATCTTTCTTTTCAGACAATTAATGATATTCATTGTATGAAATGTTCTATAGTTTTTATAGCAAGTACGTACTCTCATACTATGCATGTAAGAGGCTGTTAAAATAGTTCGATAGGACGAGAAGGAAGTGTTTCGGTCAAAGTTGAAGCGGTCATGAGATTAGTATTGTGAATAATGTTTACACAAATCACGTGCTCCAATCTAGCCATTAGCACAAAATATTTTACGAAGCTGCTCCTCATAGACCGGCGAACTCAAAGCTAAAGCAATACGTATTGAGGTTGCGTGGTGATGCGCCTACCTCACAGCTGGCATAGTATGGAACTCGAGGGCCGGATGTCCTGAAGCACTTTGGGGCAAGGTCGGTCAAGAGAAATATCCAGGTATAGAGAGAATTAGAGGGAACAGGCGAAACCGATGAAATGCCTTGGTACTAGTCGTTTTTACGATGTGCAGCAAGCCTCCCGCGCTAGGGTTACATTCCTCATCCCCGCTGGTGTTGTCAATTTGCTGACCCTACTGTTATCTTTTGTTCTGTTTCCTATCTCCACAGTTACCTGAGGACGAAGTTGACTCTGTCAGGTAACTAACTATTCATGGTCTGTGCTGAAACGCGAGCAACGATGGCTATAACCGGTGCCAATGTACGCATTTTTGCTGGCGAAGTTATGAGTGCTATATGATGTCGTCCATTCTTTCAGACAATTTCATGCAATACAGTTGCTGCTGGTTCCTTGTAAACACTGTAGCTTGCGCTCTTAATATAGCCCATAAAAAAGCTGCGTGTCTAGCTAAGCAAGCCATTGCGTCGGGCAATTTAACTCTGGTCTACAACCGCTAATCGACCAACACGATATGCATATTGCTGTTGTCACCATTGTGATACTTATTGCTGCTGCTGCTGTTTGCTACGCCGTAAGAAAATAGCAAGTCGCGTTTTGTTCGTACCTACCGCCGTCCTCAGAGGAGGTTACCTGTACGACAGCATCGAGGCCGTTACCACCACTACCGCAAAGATGACGATGATGACTATTCTTTGCCGCTATGGTCAGCACTGATAGTAGCAAGACTAATAGTTCCTGCTGTCATCGCGAAAGTATACAAGTTTTCATCAGACGACATGTTTACTGTCGTTGGATTGTTACACAAAAGCCCCAGAGAGGTATAGGGAGAGAAAAGGAACCCTTCATCATTTGACTAATGCTGTAAAGCGTCTAAACGCTGCGGTGGCATTGGCTTACTAGTATTGGTATCTGAACCGGTATGGAAACCTGAATTTATATATATATATATATATATATATAGTAATTCATTTTAACAGATTCGCATTTATCATATACGATAAAATTAATGAGGCTCTCTCTGAATTTTCAATATCCATTCTAATTATTCTTTAAGTTAGGCTTGGAAGCTGTTCTGAAGCGTAGTACGTACATGCTCGTACTCACTGGGCAATGAATGATCGTAAACAAATATCAATGAACGACAATTTAGATAAACAACTGCGCCCCATAGCGTATGATTGAAACACAACTGGCCCAAAACTTCAAATATGGTTACACAAAGTCTGTTGAATTAAAATAAAATGGGAGACTGGCACATCGCCTCTCAAGGCTGTCTACAAAGGTTCGGGATTACACTCCCCGAAACAGCGAACAGCTCAAATCCGTGAAATCAACGAATAATACAGTTACACACATGCTAAAAATAAAAGAACTCGATTTGTCTCTGTAGTTAATCTTCTAAGTTGGACTACCTTATTACCGTATTAGTGTTGTTTAAAACTACGGAAAACGCACCAGCTGCGCATCGAGCCGCCTTCTTAAGTGAAATGTGTGCTTCATTCAACACGACAACCTTTAAAACACAATATCCTTTGCGAAATTCAAAACCGTAGCGCTCAATCCCTTACCATTCGAAATAGCTTAAAGAACAGCACTCATATTTACCTTACAAGATTAATCCATTAATTGAAAACGAGTAGATATTGTAGTCCCACGCAAAGGCGAATGATGTACGATGCTATCAACGGTTTCATTGAGGTACAGTGCTAATCAAAAAGGTCGGGGCTGACGTACTTCAGATATCAAACGAATGAATAAAGCACAGGACAGCAGCAGCAGTACACATTTCCATAGCTTGGCAACAAAAGACAGCAGACGCACTGCGGTACTCTGAAAACATTGAATGAAAACAGGAGGAGCTATGGATCAACACGCTCTGCTTCTTCAGTAGTGCCTTTGTGGTGCACAACCCGAAAATAACTCTCTCTACAAGGATGGATTCCAGTAACTTCGGTCGTAGCCTGTTGCGTTTCTTTCGCTTCCAGCCAGCCTTAAGATTAGTCCAATTTACGAATGATACTTTGTTCGGATTATTTGGTACAACACAAAAACTATCCTTGTGCTTATGAAACGTAGATAAATCCAGGTTCTGCTGGATCTAGTTAGCTATCATTTATAATTGGTCAACACCCGGAATCCTGCGTGAAGCTGGCAAATGGGATGAGCTTTTTCGGCCGACAACACCCGTTACTGTGTACCGGGAGCATTTTCGTTATTTTACTGCTTCACTATTTTCCACCGGCGTTCTACCGTCGAGAACAATTAGCACATAGACGCGCGGACACACGTAGGCCATTTGCTTGGTAGGCGCTAACAGTCAGGACCAGCATACTGCTGCCCTTCCATTAGTGCTAATCGTAGCATAAGCGACTCCACTGATGTTTTTGCTTGCGATACGCTAGCAGTCATCAGTTATGGCCAGACGGGACAGGGGTACGGGCCGTGGGGATGTCTTTCGACATGCGACAAGTTGCGCTTTTCGATTACATAATATGCTTTGGAGGAAGGCTTGAAAAGGGGATGAGGTGTTTATTCCTCCCAACGTAGCGCAACCCAGACGGGAAGCCCAATTCGTTTCTTTGAACACTGGCTATCCTTTTTTTACTTCTTCTACTTCTTCGCGAAATATGGTCTTCCGTGAGGTAATTGCTAAGAAATAATACTCTACGCACGTACGTATAATGATAGTGATCAGTAGATAAAGTATTTCGATGGAGTCGAATTCCATGGGCCATCGGCAAGAAACATTCAGCTTTTAATCCTATTGTTATTATGTAACCCTTGGTCGCGACGACAAAGCCTTCGTAGACCTTTTATTCAAAGCAAACAGAATGCTAGAATAGATACACATGATAATACTTTCAATCTCTATAGGATTCATGTCTTTGACGGTGAAAATATTCGAACTCTTTCTTTCAAGCTCAAGGTCTTTAAAAGAAATTATGATTTGAAGCTCTTCTCAATACATTAATGAAACGAACTTGCAACTGCACCTCATATAACAGATAAACGTAGAAATACAATCAACATGAATATTAAGACATGTTAATTAATGCAACAGCGCAATAAAAGTGATGCTTGAGTACTGGTGATCAAAGGTAGGGAAACATTTGGCGATATTGTTGTCTGAAGAAGACGTCTGTTTATTCGTCACAATCAACTTAAAGGGACAGACGCATTTATCATAGTCGCATCGTTCGTACATGTGTATGATATGTTTGTTTCTATGCGTTTGTATGTATGTGAATGCGTGATCGTACATATGCATGTTAATTCCATGGCTGCATAGGGTAAGGAAGAAGCTATCATTATACTGTTTGTTTGCTTGCTGTTATTTAAAACGAACTGTCAATCGCGACGGGAACAATCGCTGCCGGGACGCCCGCACCGAGCCCTGACGGTTTTTCTTTTGTGTAATCACGACCATATAACGTCGTCGTCTCCAATTATTCATTCATTCGGCCATTTAGTTGATTACGTGCGAACATCGGCCTGTTGCCCTCTAAGTTGAGCGTCTGCTACGGCCATCAGCTCCTGTACACAAACATAAAATGATTGCTACTATAGGTGTTCGCACGCTCTGTTCGATGAACTTGCACGTGCAAGGACTGTGGCGTGTTAATGAATGTTTAGCGGGTCTACCCCCCCCCCCCCCCCCCTCTACATCCCTTTCTATGCCTTCCGCCTCATCCTGTTAGTTACGCCTTCTGTAATCACACATTCTCTTAGACCATTTTTCATGGCAAGACCGTCCTAGCTTTTCAATCACCGTTGAAGTTGAGGCAGAGGGTAACTCGTGTCGTCGTTGCTCTTTTTAGTCGTCTGCATTTGAATTTATAATATACTTTAAACCAATAATATGGAATATTCGTTGATACCACATTTCTAATATACTTGTTTGTTTTACGTATTGACTTATAACATAATTTGTTAATCTGATGTGATTTGCTCCCCTTTAGCGATTTTCAATACAACTACCTGATTGGATCGTAAGCTACTATTATCTCAGTATGTGCTTTTGTAAGGTCGACTATAAATTTAGAGATCTCAAGTCCGTCAATTCGTCTCACACGTTCCGTATTTACAATTAAGTTTATCAATTATGGGATCAGACTTAGACGAAGTATTATAGAAAAAGAGTGCGATTCATTAGCTGCCGACGGGGTCTATACCGCTAATTAAACAGGAATTTGACAGAAAAAGCCACGCGAAGGTACCTCTCGGACGTGATATTTTTTTATCAATATTGTACAGATCCGCAAAAGACAGAAATAAATGTGTCAAGTTTTACGTACTTAAGCCACTATGCGCTGCTTAGCACGGCTGGCTCGCTACGAAACGTGACAGGAATAAACCGATATCCCGCTCCTCGCAGTTTTCGGTTGTTCGAAGGAGTGGTTGTCAGCAGGAGCGGTGTCTGCTACCAATAGCACTACCACGCTCCACCGTAATTCCTACGTAGAAATATAACCGACTCGAAATGCAACGTTCTGTATCTGACGTTCTTACAATCGAAGCTGCAAAGCGGCATATCGCTTTGTTGCAAAGATTTTATCAGTAGACTTCAATTTGGCCAGATGAATTTCGCTAGCTTCGATACGTCGTGTTTATACATAATAGGTATAGAAATCAGATTTTATTGCCCTCCCAATGTGAACTAAATTATTTAGGCAAGTAAGCTTGTGTGAAAGTTTGTTTTCCCATTCGGGATACTTATATACTATTATATATGTAACATTTATATAATAATACATAGGTTAACTCTTAACCTACTAACTACTGTCTTAGGGTAACGCGAGCGTATTCTCACATCGCTTTTACTTCTGTTTAATTTCAGTTGTCTGGAGATGATGGGCGAGGAGCGCGGTGTCTGTGTCGAGCAGAGCCCGGTGTTAATTCATCGCACTTCGTTGAGCAACTCTAGTGGCGGAGGTGTCGGGGGTCTAGAAGGCACTGAAGTGGTGTCCTTGGCGAGGATGCGGCCTTCCCATTCATCGCAAGATGTCGCTTCAATCAGCCACGAACAGGACTACTGGGAGTACGGGCCCGGCATCGTTGACCGGTAAAAA
This sequence comes from Varroa jacobsoni, assembly GCF_002532875.2. Taxonomy (NCBI): domain Eukaryota; kingdom Metazoa; phylum Arthropoda; class Arachnida; order Mesostigmata; family Varroidae; genus Varroa; species Varroa jacobsoni. Next base: position 58,618 of record NW_019213454.1, read on the forward strand.
CAATAAAAGTATTCCTATTACGAATAATCAAAGCTATTTGTTCGCGGATAAAAGATTGGCAGTTAGAAAAAAACGACACACCAACTTAGCAATTGTTGATGTTTGCATACGGCTGAGTGAAGCTCAAAGTAAATATATATCTATTTATTTTGCAAAGTATACATTTTGTAGCCCAATGTAGTACACCAGACGTGGTTGGTTCAAATTACACACCTATTTTAATATACCAAGCCGCTTAAAAAGCGTTACTTGTGATACGTTATGCTCTTTTTTGTCCAAGTTTGTCTTCTAAAAAAGCAACTTTGCAATGATACTAATTGAAGCTATACAATCAATAATCCAGATGGGCATTTTCTAAAAATGGCCCACTCTAATTTTCTACTCCATGTAGCCTAAAGTCAAAGTTCATCAATTTATCGATGAACAACCAAGTTGGCGGTCAGAACGGTGCCATATCTACTCATGCCCCTGGAAAAAAAAATCATCTTCGGTCATGTGCCTCATTAGAAAATCTCCAGGATGGGATGGGGCCCAACACAACTGCGGAAACTGGCGGTGCTTTTCACAGAGTTCCGGCCGCATCTTCAGTCAGTGGAATCGGCGCTGCAATGAACACAACCCACAAGTTATTGATGATTTCGCCAGCTAACATGCGACATCATGAGCCCCGACGGAACCCTCTCGTTCCAAAGTGCCCCTCGATGGAAATTCTACTCGATGCCAACCGTCATTACGAAAGTCACCATTTGAACGCCACGAACAACAACAGCAATAGCGCCTGCGATAATGGTAATTATGTTTTCTCGCTTTGAAACATGAACAATTTTCATAATTCCTAATTAAAGATTGCAAGTTGGCTAGGTCGCCCCTCCTACGATCTTGATACTAAAACTTCATTCGATCGCGTAATTACTGACACATAGTCAAAGACAAATGAGAGACTTATTTGTGAACAAACATTAATTAAGGATGGCCATGTAAACCAGGCCTATTGATAAATATATGCATACGTGAGATTAATTGTCGGTCGACTATACATAAACGTGTATATCAAGGACCAGGAAATCAGCGTGCAGGTGTGGTGAGTTCTTCGATGAGTTCGGTTGTTGAAAGTGAACTGCCCCGTAGAGATATCGTACGAAAGTACAAAAGCTTCTTCGAACAGACCTCAACGTCGTCATCCCCGCAGCATCTGACCAATGGCACCCTCCATCAATCTTCCGCAGCTTCGCATCTTTCACAGAAGGTCAGTTTGGTAAAGGCATTCGCACAGTTATTGCAATGTTGAACAGTTCATTCAATTGCAAAATTTGTATTAGATGTGAAAATTATGCGATTTGTTATAATTCTTCTTAAAATCTGACGACGCTACCCAAAGTTATGTGGTGTATTATGTGATTGGCTCGCCAAACAAGTACCGATAACATTACTGCTAACAATCTCTTGAGGTGGAAGCGCTCAAAGGCAATATCCAGTAAGCTTTTTTCTGATTAGCCGGTAGATAAAAGATCCAGGTATTTTGGCTCTGCTTTCTATCCTCCGACTAGGGAAGTGGCGGCATCCTACGCAATAACAAGACATCCCCGATAAAAAAACCAGTAGCAAACATCAAGCCCCTTCGTAAGGAGCAGCCACCTTCAGAATCCGAAGCAAGAAATAGTCCCCCCTTGAATAAACTTCTTCATAACAAGGACAACAGTCAAACGAATACTTGTCTGACCGTACTTGCCACTTCTACGTCTAATGTAAATGGTACAGAGGCGGTTCTCAACGAAATCAATCGGCAGGTCAATGTCAGTGCGGAGCACTCACATAATACCCTTGTGTCCAGCATCGCAGATCCAGGTATTATGAGTGCGTGCTCTATAAATATATATTTTTTATAATTATATTTGAAGTACTTATTCACTTGTTAACTTCGTTGCATTGGGTAATTTTCATTGATATCGTAATATCATTGTCGCATAATTGTAAATAATTATTAATTAGTAAGTTCATGGCCTATTTGTCAGTTGTTTCAAGTGGGAGTCTCTCTCTCTCTATATATATATATATATATATATATATATGTATATATATAATTTTTTCCTCGGAAAAAAGCAAATTGGCTGCGTGCAATAACATTAATGCGTATAATTTGCTTAAAGTTCTAATAAGCGATGAGAACTTGGGTAAGAAAAACGTGATTTCTATTCTAAAGAAGCACTAAAAAGATCAGCGTGAATCGCACATGTAAGTTCAAGTTAGCGTCTATATCAGTGCCTCCGACGATATTAATGACGGATGATCTAGGCAGTTCGTTCTGTGTATCAAATAACTGTACAACACGTTTATAATTAAATGTAATGCTTATAATGAAAACAAGTAATAGCATGGACAGCTTGTCGGAACATATTGAATTTTAGTGTAAATCTCACCGGATACTAACTAAAAGACAAAGTGATTTAAAAGTAAAAAAATCCAAGTGGGAAATGCGTTTTCATTTAAGATTATGCCCACATCATGCAGGCTGTGACTTCGTCACTAAATGGATGATCCAAGACCAGCTCCTTATACCCGTAAAGTATATAAAGCAGCTAGGGTTTGTGTAGCTGTGGCACTTCCCGAAGATTCCTCAGTGTGTGTTTTGTTGTATGTTTGTCTATTATCATTTAACTTCACGGGAGGCCCTTGAAATCGAATGTTTTCCATCTTTTTACTATACAATGATTTTATGGAGACCAACAGTACGCGCGACAGAAGGCTTTGTATTGTAGTAATTGCGCCGAGCACGGCTTAGTCAGTGAAGTAGTAGATAGCTTTCAGAGCTAACATAAAATAGATTTAATAGATGTTTGTTTTTAACAATGTGCAATTTTTGAATCCGGTCTGCCGGAGTGATAAGCGGCCACCTTATTCGGTTATTTGTACGTGATCCGCATTAAACGCGCCAAAAGCCGCCCAACTTGACCTCATTACTTTTCCCAATCTAACCTAACGTGAGGTGAGACCAAAGTGACCTAGCTGTAAATCCGAATCGTTTACGGTTGTTCTATTACTCTGTGACTTGACATCCGTAAAATCTGTTATTTTCTATATTATTTCAGTGTATTATTTATGATAAGGCTCTTCCATTTGTTTGCTTTAGTAAATTATGCATTTTTTGAGCCGTTTCGTCACATTGCTTATTATTGTATTAACCGGTTCCAACAATTAGATCACATTTCTTTCCTCATCTGACTACCTTGTTCCGAGAGCTCAGTGATCCTGATCCGTAAACTCCGTTATCTTGATATAGTCATTTGGTGACGCTATAGCGGGCCTCCCATAGCCCCTGGGTCAACTATATCGCGCGTCATTACCAGGCTGTTTGAGAAACCAAGAAAGTAAGCTTCATGAAACCATCGACTTTGTCAGAAATTGTCAACCCTTTTCTGGAGAAGACATCACATTCGACATCACGGCACAAAACTGAAAAAAAAAAGATTTTTTAATATTGTTTTGTGCTTGTAATAGTTAACTCTTTTGTTTGAGGCAATAACTTGATCCAAGTTAGGGCTCTCACTGGGCTGGCTGGTATTCTAGTTACTTACGAACGTGATAAAATGTTAAAACCTAGACCGGCTCCACTTTCGCCCCTTACATAACCTTTGCTTGAGGAGATTAGAATTCGTCAGCTCTTCAGAGAATGATCGTTAGTATCTAGCCACTAGCATTTCTACCATGTCGCTGCTGTGTCATAAGTAGATGCGAATATCTTAAAAGGTCGGTTCAACTAGATAAGGGAAATTATAAAGATATATACAGACTTGGTCCAACATGGCAAGTATCTTTTAACGAACTTGATATATCACAAGACATGTATATGTTGAGTGAAAGCTTGCTTAGTATATCAGTGTTATTTTGTCGTGCAAATATTATGTATATTTACGGTGCGTAAGAAGCCAGTAGAACGCTTGTCCGATTAATAATGCATTCCTTAAATTAGAAGGTTGATAAGAAGAGCTTTCGAATTATTATGCGAATTAGTACGTTTAATTAGCACATTGCTACTACTTCTGTTAAAACTGTTCAGTCGGTAGTAGAAACTTCTTCGAAGGAGCAGAAATGCATGACTGAACAGGCCGGCGCTCTGGTCTTTTATCAGTGGCGGCTACTCTCGCCTTCTGTTGCCGATCCGCCGCCTTTCGAGCGATGGTGCCAACTTGAAGTTTGGTGCGCCCAACGGGCGCCTGTGTCGATAGAACATCGACGGCCATTCGGCATCCGACGGACAAATCACTACTGTCTGCCACGTAGTAAATGGCAACGCTGTACAGAAAGGACGAGGACTTTCCAAAGGTTGCTTGTTTCGACTACTATATCAGACTGTGTTGTCTACTAATGTTGCTGGTTTAACGGGTAAGCCCTTCTCTCTTCTCAGCCCCAGCTTCTCCTGCTCCTCTTTCGAAAAAATATCATATTTTACATGTATTTATTCATATTGGCGTACTACCATCTGCGAACACCACGGCACTAACGAGCGCTGCACCTCCGTGGCTATGGTGTGCAAGTCGCTGCAGTAGATGGATCACTGGCGTTAGTCCTGATTTTCAACTTGTTGATCAGTTGACTTCACTCTCATTGTGGTCCGTCGTCGTCGATCCTGCCTTGTCGGCAATGGCAGTAGGAACCAAACAGTAAACCAACAGTCGATTAAAAGCCGACCGCGCTGGCTTATAGGTAAGTCGAACGGAAGGAGCGTCGAGTGGACAGAGGCAGCGAAAAGCACTGCCAACAATCAGCGCTAACCTTACCAGATAGACAGTCAGGCCATTATTCGTCGAAGAGTCAGAAAAACCCACTGACAATAGCAGCAGACACCAGTAGCAGTGACAATAACATAACGCGAAACTCTGCAACAAGATACTGAATTTACAGAAACAGCCAGGAACTATTAGCGGTTGGCACCTTGCAAAAACGGGTCCGCTAGATGGCCGAGAAAAGCACGGGGACGACAACCACCATTGCCACTATAATGAGCATTTTACAATGAACGCAAAAAAAATTTTGTAGAGAGATCGAGTATTTTCAGTCGCCAGAGTATACCTCTTTCGATAAGCGTGCAGGTACCTCCTTTTACTATGACGACGCCACTTGCCAAATCAGATTCGCTTCAGACGCTGTTCAAACTGTATGGCGGGAGTGCGCAAAACACGTAAAATGCAGTAAAAAAATCCGATGTATGATGTGTTTACGTGTCCGTGTCTGTGTTCGGATAAGGCTACTTCGATTTTGAAGCGTTCGCATATCAACTGCTACGGTATGTGATGATTTAAACCGGGTGCAAACGATCAACGGACCTAGGAATTGTTAGTCCATGCTTGCCCTAGCGGATAACGTGTGTATGTATGCACAGTAGAGTTGTGTGACCCTGCAATGAATGTAAGGATGCTATTTCAGTAGCCAATTATATCGCACAAGCGTTCATTTGGCGTGCAATTTGTACATAATCTATATATTTTATCGAGCATTTCAGGTCTGAATATAAAAAAGGAGTTTTGTTAACGTCCTAATTACAAGCACCCAGTTATAAAATTTTCCTATTGTAACGGTATTGGGTGCAAGAGTCTATCTCTTACTGTATAGGTTATATTCTAGATCTGTGTAGGTGTCTAGATGCTTAGCTCTCTTGAGAATAAGGCGACAATGTATTACCTCCGTGTAATTAGCGTATTATGAAAGAGCTTTTCTACAGCAACAGCAGCTGGTAACAGCATGGCGATGATAATGGTACTGATTGTTCAAACGCTATAGCTATCTAGATAACGTACGCGAAATAAGATAATATCAGCAGTAGCAACAATGATGTGATGATTGCAATAGTTACAGGCATCAACTGCGGAAGCGATATTCGGCCGCAAACCAACTTAACTTCAGTGTCTTCTCGCCAGATAGCATCAGCCGGTGCTCAACAGATGCAAGTGTCATGGTCGCCTGCTGGACTTGTTACCGACACCGTGTCTGAACCACGTACGCCATCGCTGATCGTCAAACCGCGCGCCTGTCCTTTACTTTTGAGCGAAAGTAATTCACGTCCTCTAGCCGGATGCAATTCAACTACATCGGGTTCTGCAGGGTCAGTGGGAAATATGGGGAGTTACATGGTCGGGAGCCTTAGCACCAACTGTACCTCGATGGTGTTCGATTTTCGTGGAAAGGACGTCAAACCACAAGTGGCTGTTATGCCTTCACCCGCGAGGCTGGCCTCCAAAGAAGAGTTAGATGGACTAGACGACAGCTCTGAACCAAGCGGTAAGCCCTAGCAAATAAAACTAACTCCGGCTTATAATTTCGATTGTTGCCATAGTATGCATAAGTTGTGTGCACAGGAGCATTACTCAATTGAGTGTTAGTTAAGCAACAAGTCTATAAAGCCTTAACAAAAGTATAGCTTCTTAGATGTGCGCGCTGTAGTTGTATTAGCTCGTGAGAAAGGCTTGAAGGCGTCATATCTAGTGGTGGCAACCGACCAATTATGGCACTTGCTTCAGTTGCTCATATAAAGAAGAAATGTCGAAATGCATAACGTTTTTCTTACTTAGATAACAAAAACAAAAACGCTTCACAAAAAACTGTAAACTAAGTAAATTAGTATACGAAGCTAAATGTGAGTGCTCATTAAATTAGATAAAACGCAGAGTTTATCTTACTGATTTTTTTGACGTTATTTACACTTTTTAATAGAAATATTGTTTTCGGGTTGATATTAACATAAAATTATATTCTTCTCAGGAATCACTTTCATTGGAGAGAACGTTGTAGTTGGAGGAGGCTCGCTGATCTCGACACGCAATAAAAACCTCTCGATACGTTTTGATGAACAAAATTTATCATCGTTCTTTGAGTACGAAGCTGAAGACGACGACGACGACGAAACCGACGAAGACCCGCTGGTAGACGATCTCTGCGGCAGCGGTGAAGAAGACGCATCAGAAAACACCGCCAGAGGGCTGCCCAGTGCCGTTCTTGGTACGTGACTTCCCTTTAATTTTTTGGATAGGGGAAGCAGACTACAGTATTGCTAGGTAGTCCCGGCTTACGATACTTTCACGATGAATAATAGCAACAGTAACAACACATCTTGCAGTATTCGAGACAATTTTTCCTTATTCTTTAATTTGCATGATTCATATATCTTATCTAACATTTGCTCTTGTTTTGTTGATAGAAAATTTCATATTTAAGTAGAATGACTACGTTCTTTCGGTCTGTGACGAACTAGATATGCATCGATCAATGCCAAATTGCCCTCGCTAGTATAAAATACCTCCTTATGCGCAAAGAGCAGATTCAAATCTGTCGAATACGTATGCCTTCGAACGCGCTCCGAAACTGTTGTTTTTAAATCATGCCTTTGTATTTTGTCATATTTTATTATATTTGTTGAAAACTAAGTAATAGTTGAGCAACCAAAATATTGCCTCCGCTAATATTGTTAGGTATTGCTCGCACCTTGATATATAAAGATGTATCAAAATTAATCGTAGAAAAAAAGATAAATGTTTGTAATATTTTATCAAAATTATATCTTTCATTGTTAAACATCCTGAACCCCGGTTACTGTTTAGCGTGCTGGATTTAATATTCGTTATAGACCCTATAGAAGCAAATTTACTTTAGGGATGACGCAAGCGTTTTAGCGTTAGAGCTCAATCAATAATTAACAGGTCAATATAATTGATCAAAGCACTCACTGCAACTATGTGACACAATATTTTCCAAAAAGCAGTCGTTGTATTGCCATATTATGCAAAACTTCCTATCTATCCCAACTATCCTAACTTTCTAGGTTTGAGGGTGGATCATTGAAGCCAATACGTATCGAGATAAGTGGTAATGCAACCATTTCCAAACAACGTATTCTTGTAAACTCCGTAGACAATAACGATAATCTTTACACTGGTAAAGTTCCTTAATCCTCAATTAATCTGCATTTTAACATCAATGAAACGCATACGATTCATTTGCATCTACTGTATCGTCGAACATTAGATGAAAAATTTGACTGGAACTTTAGAATGCTCGCTCGTAGTAAATCACCAATTACGATTCCTCAAACAGTAGAGAGTAACTTAAGCACAGCTCTAAATGTAAGGCATCTCGCTTCTAAGTAACCCAAATCATATTGCCTTGCCTTATTTAAATTATGACTGTGAACTGGTTGCTTCCTGCTAATCGTGCATATTCAACCTTTTTTTTTTTAGCTAATATACTCTCAATGAGTATGACAACGCGACACTGGCTCAATTGCGTCAATGAGTTGTCGAGAATCGATAACGCAATTACATTATACATATCGACATACAGATGTATATAAGCATTTCTAATCTTTTGTGTAGTTTGAAATGTGTCCATCTTGATACGTCCACTTTGCCGAGAAATTATTAAACTAATAACTACAATCTACTGCCTAGGGGCAAAAAAGGGCAAAAATCTACCTTTAGGGAAGAGCTTTCAAACGAAAATTAGAGATGCACTATAGTGGTTTGCCGTGCTAAGAGCTGCGATGTGGATCGGTGAAGCAATGATAGCTTGCTGCAATGTACCGTGATGAAATTTTCTTATAGATGTACTTGCAGTTGAATATCGTCGACCATTTTCACAGAATCAGTTAGTGATATTTGGCAGATAAGTACACAACTGTAATTGAATATTAATAATCTGTCTACATAATTTTTGCAGATGGCGAACATTACTTATATACGTTTTATAGCCACACACAAATTTTGTCTTTTTATCGGCTACCTCTATATAAGTAGGAAACATTAAACCAACATGGATGGTAATTGCTCTCTTAGGCTAAAACCATACTCACTTAACGGTAACGGCGACAAGTAAACAACGCCCTTGGCGAGTATGGATACCCTTAGTTTGTCTGAAGCAAAAGTCAATGCAGTCGACTTGGTAAAAAATACATATCTGGTTCGGCGATTAAAAAGAATAACTTGAATCAATGTAGTCTCAATGGTGAAAGGGATCAAGTGTAAGAACAATGACTAGAAATCAGCCCCATATACCACGGCAGTTTGTTTGATCGGCTTGAATGCTACCAGCAGTATCATATAATTTTAGGCAGGTCTGTTATTGCTACATCTCCACTGTGCAGTCGTTATATCATCCTCGAGTTGTATTTTATGTTAAATGTTGACTGAAAATCAATTTACTTCTTGAAATCCATGCGCTTTCTGACGTTCGTTTATGCTAAAAAATGACGCGCATTAAAAAAAAAAACCCTTTCGTCTTCTCCGCTAAAGCATCGGGAAAAACAAAGGGATTTTCTGTTTGATGCTTAAGTCGTGCATGCTAAGTGGCCTTTACATTCCTATTAGACGTTTACCTTGATCCAAAGCATAAACAATTACGTAAACTAAAGCAAGCATGCATTTTACTGTGTATGACAGGTAACTATAAGCCGGGGGTATTGTCATCGGGAGATGATGACTTCGAACTCGGGGTGAGTCGATTAAAGCGGCAACAGCAAACCCTCGCAGAAGAATCCATCGAACAACAGGAAACAGGTGGAGAACTTCAAGCAAAACCGGCCTCCCATGAAGAAACGTCCGTTTATTCGCAAGTGAGCAGCTCCGATCTGCTATTTTAAAAATGAGCATGTCGATACTGGCTGCGAGTTATGACATTTACTAGACGGCGATCTCTTGCGCTTGCGAAACACAAGTAACTGTTGCGCATCTTCGTACGGAACTGACCCTTACGAAACATCGGGGCCTACAGCAATGGTAGCGATTTCATAGATCCGGACGAACACCCGAGAGAAGACGTTTAATAGTTCTCGATTAAGGGCAAGCAAAAAGCACAACCATGAGTCACTCATTCTGCGAATGTGTAGCCCTGTCACCGTTATCAAAGTGGAGACCTCACAGGACCTTGAGGACACGTTTGCCGGAAGTCCGTCCTTGAAACTGAATGCCAAATACATCCATTCATAGTCATCATACAGAGTAACGCACATGCACAAAGAAGAACGCCCATTTACGAACGATTACAGGTTAAAGGTAAAGGAGAGAAACACAGCGACGAGTTTGGTTACGTAATCTATCAGATACTTCTCGTCATTGTGATAATATTGAGTTCTCTTTGACTAATAGACGTCCATAAACGCTCGATTTTAGCCTATTGAGGACTGGTAGCAAGCTTGATGGGACCCTTTACCGACGTGTGACGTGCTGTATTATTGTATTATACTCGTCATCATCACCATAATCATAATGTATATGCCATCATCTAATAGGTAAGGCATAATAACAGTAGCAGGGTGAATTTCAATGGACCTAATAGCAATGGCGCTAATTGATCTGAAACAGTATTGTGAATACATAGTCTTGGGATTGGTGGGGTGGGTAGAGCAACAGGGAGCTAGGATTAGGTGTCGCCGGCTGTTGTCACTAGGTGTCACTAGTGACAATGAGACGGTTTCTACAATGATTACGATAACAGTAACGATGAGAGCGTAGAAAAGAAAGGCACAGAGAAACAGGGACATGCTCAGCGTACAAATTAAAATAATGAAAGTGATAATAATAATGATAACAGTGATAACAACAATACGTACGTGCGTACACGCAGTAAGGTGGTACGTACCCACTTGCCTGGCCTAAACTGCATTCCCAATGCGTGCACATAGTCGTATATTTTCACGGATTTGTGTTTCACTTCCATTGTCTTTTTAGTTGACTATAGCATTTCGACTGACTAATGCCGACTACATTTATGAAGTTCATAATACGCCAGCCTTCGTCTGTGCACCTTTATTAATTTGCTTGACACTCGAAGAGTACAGATGTACGTTTATCTTCGTATATAACTGCGTTAATTTTCAAGGAACGTATAGTTTAGATTGAGCCTTACATTTAATTCCAAAGGCGACGGGCTGCCGAGTTGCACAAACGATTGAGTTGTGTTTCAATTTTGGCACCTTTCCCTTGCATTTTTTACAGAATATATACAGCTAACACTGCGGATTCGCCGTTTCCTTTTCCAGTCCATTGGAAAAGAGTTGTCATGAACTGTGTGAATCTTTTGAATGTTCCGAAGAGAAATTTTTTCTGAAATGCTTAATAAATAATCATGGAGAACTTATAGGATGCCAAGAGTAGCGTGAAACAGAGCAATGATAAAAAGAAATAAAAGCTCTCTAGGGATTAGAACATATAGCGGGAAAGGATCGTAACCCAGTTAGGGATACCAGATCCCACAAAAAGAAAATGAACAGTTCTCAAGTTACAGAGTCTGAGATGTATGAATGAGAATGGGATACAAGTGACTAACTGACCTGCGCTGTATCATTTGTATGTACAATAGCAAATAAAAAGTAAAAGACGTATCATAAGAAGCATTTGGAAAGTTAAAGATTTTCCTTTTCTTAGTTGTTGCAAACAGGTGTAGTGTTGTAATTAATTGTCTTCTTCGTAATTGTGACGTACGTTTTAGTAAACTGGGTTGGAAACTCTAAAACATAACGACATTAGTATAGTAAAGCAAGTACCCAAAATATTTATTTTTAAAACTTTATAAAAAGTTAGTCTATGGATTGTAAACATATATATATATATATATATTCTGGACGAGCTCGGAATCTCTTTAGAAGTTAAAAACAGAGCGAAAGAGCATCGATCATCTTTGCACATAAATTGAGTAAAATGTCCGCAAGTTTATCTCAAGCTCCTCAAGTGTCGACATTGTGCATTTTGTCCTATATATTTTACCTCACAAAAGGGAAAGTCTAGTGGAGTTTAGCTGCAGAATGGCACAGTATGGCACGAGTGGCATCAGCTACTGCATTAACTTCTTTCGTACGGAACCTTAAGGCATGGAATAACAGATACAGATTAACTGACTCGAAGCTTTCCAGCAGGTCTGCTGAAAAAAGTTTAAGAAAATGCAACATGCTTACCGTGCAGCGTACAGTCTCATCGTAAACATTTTTTGTACAAAAAATGGGGCGAAAATTATTTGACGGTTTGAGAGGCTCAATTTTATATCAATTAAAATAACAAAGTGGCAAGATCTAGTAAATGTAAGGCTGAAAATTGTGAAGATAAAAGTGGTAAGTAACTTTTTCAAAGGCCAAAGACGTTTGCTTCACTCAATATATTATTAAAATACGCGCACTATATGTCAACACTATTGTACTTCCAATGTAAATGGGGCAAGAAGCAATATAAAACGCTAGGTCTGATTCCATTCATTGGTTTTCAGTAAGCCAATGGTAACCTTGTGATTCAAGCGCGTTCGTCTATTTTTGTAATTGGTAGATTTTTGAGAAAAAAATATATTTAGTAATGCATTTTGCGAAATAACAAATTTATGTTCAAAGGTAAATTTTTGATTTAAGAAGAATCATAGTTGGCTATGCATAAAGTGCTCTAGTCAAGCAGATCGAGCTCTGACCAGAAGCTGAGACGGATGGACTGCAATGCTCGACACCAAGATCATCGCGTCAACTGTCATACGCTTCCATAAATCAGAAGCAGGCCAGAAAAAGAGATTAAATAAATTTGAAAAAAGTAGAAGGTCATGGAGAGCAACAAAGAATTTCTACTAAGATGTAGGCAGAACGTCGCGTTTATTCCTAGATGGAAAAAGCGACATTACTTAAACAGTATATACGTATGGTACCTACAACGCGTATGGTATTTAGGGTTGTAGTATATTCAAGTACGGCTGCTATAATTCGCTTAAATGAATAGTTAATATTATGCAATCAGAAAAAAAACGTTAATATGATTAATTAGCTTAAGCGTTTTATTAATAACGAGTTGAAAACGAATTAATTTTCTGAAAAAAAATGTTTTATATTTTACAGTCTTATCACAATGAAGGCACAGATGTTACCCAGATTTCCGCTGTTTTTGGTCGAAATGAATGGCACATAGATAGTTCTGTTGCTTTCGTCCCGAAAAGATACTTTTCATAGTGGTCGATCAACTGCAAAAAAAAATTACTGCGGAAATTGAGCAATTATTATTAGCAATTATTGATACGATAGTAGCGATGACACCTCCTGAGAATGAAATATCTACTACGAACAATTTTAACCTATTTGAAGAAAACAAAAAGTCAGGTATTTGGGTATCATATGGATTGATGCGAGAAAATTTACACGACAGTTATTTCCATTTGTGAAACTTTTTAAAAACGCGATGAAATGGAGCCATTTGTACAGCGAATTATCACGAGCGATATTAGATGAATCACATGTGTCAATGGCGTGTGTTAAAGATCATGATTAAAGCGAATAACAGCTTCTCAATCTGTGGCAAAACCCAGAATGATGTCAAATAAGGTTATGTTGCGTGTGTGATAAGATAGGAAAAGAAATCGTGCATCTTGAGCTGCTGCTGCTGCCTGACCAAACAGTTGGTTCGGACAGATGAATGAATTTTCGAAGTTAATAACTAACAGAGCTATAAATCATTAAAAAAAGCGACCGGAACAGAAGCCGTCTTGCGCTATGATAATGCCAGGCCACTTATGTGCTTAGCCACTCAATTGAAATTAAGAAAGCCAGGGGAGAAACTTTAATGCGTCCACCCTATAGACTTGATTTTGCGCAGTCAGGCTATTATCAGTTTCGTCTTTTGCAAAACTCTAGTAATGTTAATTTCATTTCGCTATAGGGATGCAAAAATTACTTGTGACAATTTTTCTTCCAGTAACTACAGAAGTTCTACACTGTTGGCTTTACGGCACTTCCAGAAAAATGGCAAACGGTTATAGATCAAAGTGAAGCATAACTAGATTAGCAAAATTTTTTAAGGTATATAAAATATTTGCTTCAATTTTGACTTAACACCGTTCGTACTTTCTCGATCATCCGGTATGGTATTGAATATACATTATATAAAATATACGAATATTAAGTCGTTTTAAATTTCGTAAAAATGTTTTAAAATAACAGTTCTATTTTATTTTCGATCAGTGCATTTACCATTAATATCTGTGACTTTAAGCAATTTCTATGAATTTCGCTGTTGTAAAACGGTAATCATTTTGATTTTTGAAACGCTGATTCTTGCGGTGCGAAATTTAGCGTTATCGTACAGTATGTGTGGTTTAGCTCTGTATACTAGTCTTCGCCGCCGTATGTGCGATTTGCTTATTATCTTTAGTCGTTAAAAGTACACTTCCAGTAGCCGCAATGGATAAGAGCTGCACATAAGTTTTCTAGTTGCACATTTGTTTTTGAATGATGCCTCGCCGGTTCAACTTTTACCTGAATAATTTGAATAAAGTGAATAGGTGTGCTATGCTTACGTACACCAACACTGCGCACTGATACTTGTGCACGTTAAGATGGGTTGGTTTACACCATAACTTACAACTCTTCGTTATCGATTTTATGAAGGTGTATTACATGAGACTTACCTTCGAATTCAGAATTTCCTATTTTCGGACCAATGGCTTACAATGTTCCCAGTAGAAGAACGTTCACGTACTGCAAGGTTTTATATATTTTGAAAAAAATAAATGTCGCATGATAACAAAATAGACCTATTAATCCTTTCAGAAAACGAGAGCTTATCCCTTATATATATAAGATAATGTGTTCTGATTGGAAAAACTTTAGAGGGTTGTTTGTTGAGATGAGCACGCATTCATCCCCTTATGCCAGATGAAAGCCGGTTCTCTCTAAAAACACTACGAAAAGCTCGTTACCGCAAACAACAATACGTCATTTTTGTAGTTTGAGCGAAAATCAGCTATTATCTAATCTTTCTACGCTGGGCAAACCTTTACCAAGAGTAAGAATTTCGTTTTTCGCCTGAAATTGACGGAACCCATCGTCTACATTAAGGCTTTTGAAAAACCTCAAGATGGCTTTTAGTAGACAAACCAGAAGATTTTTAAAAGCGTTTAGATTTAAGAGGCTCGAAAACTCATCAAAGTAACTCAAATTATATAGACCGATATATATACCGCTGAAAAGAAAACATGTACAACTGGAGAAACTTCAAAATAATAGTTTATTAAAATGCTCAATTCCATCATCTATTCTACTAAATGTCGACAAGAACCAATTCGTAAAAGTTAAGCATATCACGAAATATAAGAACAGAAAATGATTATTACAAACAGCAAACACATTCTAATCGCTTGGATATGTTTAGCGGCTACAACCACTGGACTTACATTACGCCACTGAGCGAACAACACGTCTTCTCCCAATCGCTGGCTCGCAGGCTGACCAGTGAAAAAGAAAACCACAGCGCCTCCGACGATAGCGATATTTTTTCGTTGAGCGTTTCACAGAATTACCCAAACGTGATCTTAAATACCAGCTTTAATCCAGTAAATGGTACTTGGCACCAGAAACATAGCACTGAAACGTTTGGACAAACCTGCCGTAGCAGTGCCTCCGCCGGCGCATGCCCAGAAGAAGTGCGTCTCTTAAAGGACTCCTCGGCCAGAAAGTAGCACCGATCGGCACGGTAACAGTCATAGGTGAACACGCTGGAACTGAGCTCCCTTACCGGGCGTGCAGTGCAGGTGCGTTAGTCGATTCAGTGCCTGCTAGCACGAAGCGTATGCACCCAGATGACAGTGATCGAGGCCACAACTATATAGCAAGAAGTAGACGGTATAACAGTGTTCATAATAATCAAAACAAGACAAAATCGACAATAATAATAGAATAATAAATTAATAACTGCTATAACACACGAAGAGATCGATAAACAAGATAGATAAGTAGTCCTAACGCATATATATATATATATATATATATATATATATATATATAAATTAAATGATCTTAACAAACTCACAAAACGATATACATCCTTTTTCTTAACTTCTGCATCATTATGTGAAAGAGAATCAGAATTATAGTAAATAATTAACATTTTCAGAGGTAAACACCTTCAATAAAGAAGTACAAATGGTATCATCTTTTGCGGATCCATCTTCAATATCATGGCGACAGAGCAGAACTGTTGCAACGATTGTAAATAGCTCTTCGCTCACTCATTTATATCTATGATCGCGAGTTAATGCTTATTAAAAGTTGTTTAGTTCTTACCATATTAATAATAAAAAGGTGTCACGACGGTAGAATATCTTATCTCGGTTTCGCACTATGAAGCTCATTATTAATCATTATTCATTATTATCATCAGTGTTATTGCGTCTTATCAGAGCGACCGTTCTTACATTATCTACCTGTAATAAATTCGTTCCGGTCTCCACCGTTTTATGGTCAATAGGCCTTTACCAGGAATACTAATACTGAATATTTTCGAGCATTGTTGAAAACACGGGTGCGCCCAGTAGATTCGTATAGCTATCCCGACATCCATTATTTACAATAGCAGGTTACGGGTAGTGATCCGAGTACAACATCAGCTAAAATCTTTTAAATTGCAATTGGGTTAAATAAGCTACAGTGAAATAGGTTAGAAAAGACATGTCTGAGCCATTTAAGATTACATCGTAATTATTACTTCGCACGTGTAACGTTCAGCCAAATCTGAAGCCAGGACCGCTAAAGCCAAGCTATGGTATCTCGATGCTTTATTTGGATCTTTGTTGGACACCGCTTGCCTTAGGGGCAAATCTCTGTCTTGCTCTTTTGTATCCAGTAATGCAGTCAGTCCATAGCTGCTTCAAGCAATGATTATTTCGTCCTTGTGATTAAAATCGTGTGTTTAAAGATAGTTACTCTGAACTTCCAGTGTGAGTGTTATAGCGAATGAGATCAGACATTACTAACTAGCTCTTAACATCCTTATTATTATGATCCAGGTGAACCATCTAGGACTTCCATAAACTATAAACCGTTTCTTTAGCAATTGGCTGCTGTATAAATATCCCTGTAAGCATTTTATTTCATGCTGTAAAATATTAGGCCTTCGAAACCTCTTGTCTCATTTTATATGTCGATATCAACCATCTTATCTTAATCTTTACACTTTATTATTATTTCACAAAAAATAAAGTTATGCGCCACTGTTTTTTGCAGTGTAAATTTCACTCGTATTAAGAAATTGAACAAAGTCTACCAAATTAAAAAGTCCATTCTTCTAAATGGCAAAACTTGGATTAGATCTTATTTTTTGAGCTAACAAAACTTAGTCGTTGAATCTCTATGGATATTAAGTGGAACACTCTAGTGTCATTTATTTTGCACCTTTATGCGCTATTCAAATAATAAACTGTGATAATGTCTTTCGCTTTCCTGCGAATTATGTTAGGTTTTGGTGTAGCTTCGTACCTTTACCCGTACACACAAAATATCTAAATTTTGTCTTTATTATCTAGCCTTGTAGGCTAGACTCTTCCGTGCGGCGTCGACACATCCGAGCATTATTGTTAAACCTCGGAATAATTCTGCCAGCACCGTGCTGAGTGTAAGTAAACAATAAATGTAACTATAAACAGCTGAACTAGTCCTGGCGGATGTGTCACACAAATAATAGTAACGCCTTTGACAATTCTTTCATTAGTGTATCTTCAGTACCCAAGGTTCGACTTTTTTGGTGATTTGTATGTTCGATTTCTTTCTAATTGACAAATGTTAAAACTTCAATATCTAAAAATAAAGATTGCTTTTTGGATTCACTGCACCCAGAATATTTATGGTCATGTCTACTCAGCAGTTGGCGAAAGTTGAATCTGCAGCACTTCGCTACAATAACTTCATACGTAGGGAATATTCAGAGCGATTGTTTTAGTATTTTCTACTCGTATCTTATTCCCATTTTTCAGCAAGTGCTGCTTGAAAATTCGCAAGTAATAAGTTGACATATATTTTCGTGGAAATGAATTACATTTTTTCATTATAAAACATTACATATCAACCAAAGAGCTTATGATTACTTCATACATTTTTGAGAATCTCTATCTTGCCTCGATTGATGCTCTATTGATAATATTTTGCCAATGCATTTTGTGCGCTGGGCTCGATTCTAGAGAGATCGTGTTGTGCTTTAGCTACCATGGATCTTCAGTTCCGATGACCTTATCCTCTTCATGAAAAAAGTTTGTTATAGGTTTTTTATTTATTGTGAATTATTGAATTTCCGAATTATGCCCTAAATTTGTCAGGAGACCGTGACTAGAATGTGTGGAAACTTTATTTTGTTTTTTTTTATATTATGTTATATTATTATTATTATTATTATTATATTTAATTTTTATATTATTTATATTATGTACATATCTTTTGTTTAATATGCATATATCGTATTATTTTTTAATTTTTTGTATCACAAGAAACGCTCAAGAAATATACAGCGGCCTCTATTTATGTACACGCAAAATAATTACTATTAAAGTCAATAAATAGTATTCATTGCTAGCACAGGAATTGATCGTACACAGAAAGTGGCATATTGGTAAAATTAGTAACAAAAATATGATATTTACAATGAGTTTTCCATTTGGAGTGAATACACATCCATTGTTCCTCTGGGCATACCTGAAAAAACCTGCTTAGGCTGTCTTTAGCGTGGTGAGGTATATAGGGAAAGGGAGGACTAAAAATAAGTTTATTGTTGAAGGCAGTTAAAGATAGTCAAGCCTATAGTTTATTAGGAAAATAAGAGATACGCAAATCATAATCGTTGTGTTCATAAATTACGTATAAAAACGTAACAGTACTTACTACTTAGTCACGTATAGTTACAAATATTTCACGTTGCTAATTTCGCTGTTCACTCAAGCATGTTCCTAGAACTAAGGCATATAAAAATCAATTAACTTACCTATTTACATCTCCATTTTAACTACGTCTACATTTTTTTAAACAAAAGTTGACGCCTCCATTTATGTCCTTTCTCCTATATACTGTAGATGAAGAATATTAGATTGTATTAAAAATATTATTGCATCATCGTTTTTTTTGGTTAACTTACCGTCCAGACGTCTAAAATGCTCCGAGTTCTTTGAATAAACTATTGTCATATAAGCTGTTCTACACTGCACATTCATAATCTCGCTTTAGCATTTGGTGGAAAACTGAGCAAAAAAACTGACGTGTCACTTTAAATGCCTGTCTCATATTTCTCAGACAACAATAGTTAAAGACCTTGCCGCTAATATTGATAAAAACAAAATGCCTACCCGAATTAGCTATGTAAAAGTCTATGTAAAAACATGTGTTCTATAGTACTCTAATAGTCTGCCCAATACTCGTGGCCCAGTAGCTTAGTGTTTACTTTGTAGACATTTATGATCACCAGACACTGAGTCAAACCAGGCTAATTACGTTTAGCTAAATCACTCTTCGTGATATTCCCTGGAGTTAAACTATTGCCTAGTATTGTACTATAAGTTAAAATGACGGTATGAACGACAAAGGCTAATGATACCCGACGAAGCCCCTGTTCTGCTGTAATAACTAATGTATATATCTGCCATAAAACATGCTCTATTTCAGAATAAAAAGTCAACACTTGACTTAAGATTTGAAGAATGTTTCGTAAATCTCGAAATGCTGGCCGGAAGCTTGGGAGTGACATGGCGGGGCTCGGTCGTATGAATCTTGCTGGTCTGGGTCTCATGGATATCAATGATCTGAATTTCGATAGTAAAGATGATGACGATATCGATGAAAGAGACCTAGAGGCGGAACTAAATGCTCTTATGTCCGGTAAATGATGAATTTTCATAACTTGTTAACAATGGCGATGTTAAGAAATACCTAAATCATTTTTAAATCTGAAATACATAATCAGTGATACAAATATATAGTCCTTGACTTATGTGTATCGGGTTTTTATGTAGGGGAAAGCCTGTACAGGACATGTGTATTAGTGCATTTTGACTTATAGCTTACCCATTCGTTTATTTATTTTATTTATTTTTTTTATGGTCTAATTATATGTATATTCAAAAATGCGAAATATTAATCAAATAATCAACGATTTGTCCAGTCGAGATATGCATACACATTGTTCTATCCTAGCTTGTTTTATTATACTATTATTGTTATTGAGGTAAACGCCACAAAAAGCGCGAAGAATCAACACAGAAGAGAGCCCCAATGGATCTGGACTCAATAAAGGCGATGGCAAATGCTGCAATAATGGACGATATAAGTAATGATGATGTCGATCTAGAAGGTACGTACTTGCGTGAAAAGTGCGATATTTATGTGTTTGTTCTCTTTATACTAGCATAAAACATACGGGAGCTCTGTTTGTTTAAGGTAGTACTACAAGAGCTAAAAAACGACGAGAGGAATTATCGCAAAAACTAAACTTGTCTGTTACAGGCATTGAGAATGATGAAGAATTGCTAGCCGAATTGAACGAGTTAAATGATAGTCAAGATGAAGATGATGTTGCCCAAGAAACTCCTCAGTCAATCTCTCCAATGTCGACTCCAGCTCTTCGACCGCAAAACGTACCTATCGAAACGGCTTCGATATTATCTTCAAAAAGTACACCAAGTCCAATGGACATTACTGACGTGCTTTCTAATCGTCTCAAGAACTACCGAGTTGCCGAAGAAGCCTCAAAAAAAATCGGCGACAGTAGCAAAGTTCGCAGGTAATTAACACGAACAAGTACCTTAAAGGTGTAGCACAGAAGTTTTTTGGCTGTATTCGTAACTTACGCAAATGCTATCCCTGTGGTATTTGTTGTAGGAACGGTGCTGTAGTTGTGTCGGAACTTCTTTCTTGATATTGATTCAGTCGCAACATTCTACCCTATGTTGGTACAATCAAAAATACCTGTTAGCACCCATGTTTTTTGTTTTCACTGTATTCTGGAGGTACGTAATTTACTGCAATCTATTCGGTACAATTTGGTGCAGTCTACTTTGGTTATGCCGAAAAAATAGTTTTCTAATTACTACAGTACTATACTAATGTATTCGATGTGGTTATCTAATCAGGTTTTCCCGGGCTATCAAAACCCTTGAAGGACAACTAAGACAGGCACAGCTTGGGAAGGTTATCCCAGAAGCTGATATCCCACCTCCCGTGGCTGTTCCTAAAGCATCACCTGAATGTTGTAAAGAGGAGCGTGTCGGAAAACCAGAAGATCAGGTTTGACTCTAATAACTTAATAAATTGATATGAAACTTGATGTTATGCAATAATGGTAAGAGAGTACAATTCTCTTGAGTTACCATGAACGATTTGCTTTTCATTATGAGATCGGTTTGAGATTTATCACTTTAGAGTTTAGTTTTGTGGGACTAACTGGTGGTTGTAATTGATGCCACCTACCACTAAATACGATTGGCAATTTATTTTTGCTTTATTTTATTTACTTTATTTGGCGGATTTTTGTTTTAATAAAAGTCTTCGTACAGTCACCGCTTAGATATTTGCTATCTTTGAGATTAGTTAGGTTCAAGATACAATTAGGGGTCTATAAAATATCATTTGATTATTTTCAGCTGCCCGAGGGTGGAGCGGGTTCATATAATAAAACACAAGAAGCTGTGCCACTACCAAATCTACAAACATCGGGAACATACCCTCCACCGTATATAGCAACTGTTCTTGATGATCTTGACGATACTGATGATATCGAAAGGACTGAGCAGGTTTCATCAAATGACCCGCAAGCTTCAAAGTCATTTCGAGAAGCTCCAATGTCACCACCAAGCAGATCAGCTTCAGGTCCACCACAATTAAAGCTTCCGCAGGTATTAAAACTCTCAGTATGAATAAATTACACGTAGGATTACGTGGATGAATCTCTCTTTGCCGGGAAACTTGGGAGAATCTTCCTAGCAAAAGAGATCACCTGAATCGGCACTTAAGTGATATGCAGGATAGAAAGGCGTTTGAACAATCATATGGGTTTATGTTGTTAAGCCCAAGCTATGTCCCGGGTTCTAAATTCCATATTCAACACATGTTATAGCGTCCGTGAGAAAAAAGACTTACTTCTACTGTCATACGGGTCATGGGATATTTACAGGATTTTTATCTATAAATTATACACATTTTGCTTTGATATACTTAGTTTAGCTCTAAATACTATTTCTACACTATAGCACAAATACAAACCAAACTAATCAAAATATAATGAACGTAAACCTCTTTTATGAAATTTTGTTTAGAAGCTGGCCGCACCTACTCCATCCGTGTCAGTACCGGTTGCCTCAGACGGGAGTTCATTAACGCAAGAAGATTTGCTTACCACACGTCGTAATCAGTATCGTCAAGCGGCTTTAATGGCTAAGCAAAAGGGAGATAAAGAATTGGCCATCAAGTATCTGCGTACAGTAAAGCAATTCGATGTAGTACTTCAGGTGTGAACTAGTGTACATTATTATCATTTTCAATGATATCACAATTAATCTTCGGCCTTTTCATTACTTTTTTTTTCAAAACTTATTGTCTTTTCTCCATTAATCCATCGCAGTTTATTCTTTCAAAATGTCTCTTTAATAAGCGGCTGGTAAAAAACTACAATCATCTAGTAAAAGACATTTCTTTAAAAATGCACAGTTTAAGGTTTGAAATATAAACATGCAATTTTTGAGCGTTTTATGGAGCCGCCGATATCTAGGACGAAGTCTGACTCAAAAATGTACTATCTAAGGTTTACGCTCAAAGCAAAAAAAGTTACGTAAAGAGTTTCTCCATGCTATTGGTATAATTCTACTGTACCTAGCGAGATTTGGTAAGGAATTTCGTTAGCTTAAACACCTGATTGCGCCGGTTGTTTTTTTTTTTACGGACAATTAACATTCCTAAAGTCCCACACTAACCGAATAAGCATTGTAAATGTGTAGTTTTAGTGGTAGAAATATTTTCAATCAAATTATCGATTTTCTCCTATATTCTAAAAACAGTAAGCTCTTAAGAAAATATGTCCAATTTTAAACTCCTAATCCCAGGTTTACATATATATGTGTACTTTTTGGAATCTAAAACCTTCCATTTGAATATCGTGACTCGAACTTTTACCAGGTCGACTGTAGTGAGCTATGAAAAGTCAAAATATTCAAGTGGTTTATGAGTACAAGTTCCAACTTGGAACTACAGCAACGTAGACAGCTCGCTGTATAAATCTTGTACTCTGTGAAGGTTTTATTACTAAAACACCGCGAGCTGTTATTTGGAAAATTCCGGTAGGAACAATTTAAATTCGAAATTTTGTCTCGTCGAATACTTCCTCCGAAAATGAGTAACGAAGCGCCGAGAGCTATGCTAAAACCTAACTCATGTCAAAATGCACAGGTGGTAGCACTCGAATTTGGTATATATAAAAAATACTACGTTTGTTTACCGCAATCAAATGAAGAAGATAAAAAAAATTGACAGTTGGGTGTAGCATGATCTGAGAGAGGACAGAGAACGGAAACGTAAGGTGGCTTGATTACCTTTGCTTTCATGTGACCCATTTTTGCATCGCATTGTGACTTGTAATGAAAAATTGAACTTCTATGCAGACGGTCATATTAGCAAATTAATGCATCGGATCGACGGCTATCAGCCTAAAGCATATATATATATATATATATATATAAAAGATTATGGCATCTGTTTTGTAATCTAATGCAAGTGTTACCTGCTACAACTTTGTGAATCCTGGTTTGTCGATTACGGCTGATATGTACTGTCGGCAAACGGAAAAAATAAAAACTCCCTTGATGTAGCTAAGAAAGGCAAACAAAAGTAAACCATTCCTGTTGTACGACAATGCTCAAGCTCACATGGTAAAAATCGTGGTGACAAAAATGCAGAAGTTGCAGCTGGAACCCCGATGTCAATATGATACTCGTCAAATACTGCTTTTTTTTTTTTAATATACGTTTTAATACGTGTTTTACTCTCGAAGGTTTATCAACAGGAAAATTATCCAAATCTTAACATCATGTCGAAATTGCTTTTTGAAATTTTTATAGGTTCTCGTATCTTAGATTCTACAGGAGAGAAATGTTTAAATATCTTCCAAATGGCAGAAGGTTACAATGGCACATACCTTAATTGAAATTAAGCCTGTGAAAGTTCTGGAAATTATAATTCATAAAGTCATGATTCGTACTTAACCACCTAATGTGTTGTATAAACTTATTATGAGCCAGAGATTGTATGGACATCTCCGTTTTTTTTCTAAAAGGGGAACGTTTATTTTGATATTATAAAATTCTCAAACTTTTGGATTGTTGTAGGTGCACACGGCAGAAATTTAATGCAACTCGATTTTTTTTAACCGAATTTCACCAAGTATGCCGTTGATGCTAATTTTACAAACAATGGAAGCAACTAGATGGTCTCTGATTATAGCTCAGTTTAGCAGACATGCTTATATTTATGTATCCGTTAGGTTAAACGAAGACATCGTAGTTTTGCACTCGCTATATGTATGGATAAAACAGTATTGTCGATATATTTCCTTAGCGATGCACAAACGCTAAAACATTTGATATGGTTATCTATGTTTGTTGACACAGTCAACCAACTGGTTGCTTCGTGTACTCCTTTTTCATGGAGATCAACAGCTTTGAAGGGAGTCCTTTAATAAGTATGTGCTTGCCTATTTGAAAAAGTGCAAAAAGCGACCAGTTTGGTGAATTTAATGATAAATTTGGCTACACGAGGCTTTTATTTAGTGGAAAATTCTTCTTAAGCTTCTTTCGCTTAAAAAAAAGACGACTGTATTTCCATATTGTCGTTTTTGAAATCAATATATAGTACTGATAAGAATACACGGCTTTGACACTGAGTGCGTTTACATTAGACTCGCTGTTTTCAGAACATTATAGAACAAATAATTTTTGGTTAACTCTTCTTGTGTAGATATCGTAAACGATTTTAATTACCTATAAACAAAAAAAACGGGCAAATCTAATATTTTTATGGGTACATGATGCTCGAAGTCTAGTGGGGTCTTGCAAGTTATGCAGAATCATTGTACAGTTATTATGCATTGTCTAATTTTACATTGAACATCTTGAATGCAGGCATTACTAGAAGGAAAACCGATTGAACTTTCAAAAATGCCGCCCCCTCCCCCTGGAATGATTTGTCCGGCAACACCTATAAGCTCAATACCTCTTCAATCAACAGCACAGGAGGAGATACCAGACTTTATTGACATGAACTCGAAGACCGATCCAGCTATGTACAATGCCCCACCGCAGGCACAAACTGTGTTGGGTGCCCTGGAACAGAGACTAGCGAAGTACCAGGTTGATATATGTAGCTATTTTCATTAGCATAAGTTTTTAGTCTCATTTTCAACAGAATCATGAGAAGCTTACTGTTTGACTAGGTTTCATGTAACGAGATATTTAATCACAGCTCATAACATTTGGTACACTACATATCACGTACGCTATTATATATTTTACATAGAATAAAAATAGAATGTACTTCTGTGTTACAATAACATTCACCAAAATGTTAATGTTGTTTTTTTTTTGACATTTAGGAGGCTGAAGCACAAGCAAAAGATAAGGGCGATTCTAGTAGGGCAAGGCGCCTTGGACGCATTGTCAAGGACTATGAGACGACCATAAAAGCTCATAAAGCAGGAAAAAAAGTTAACTTCGAAGACCTTCCAGTGCCTCCTGGGTTTGGCCCTATACCTAGCGAAACGGCTACTGGACAAAAAGTTTCAGCATCGGTGAACAAAAGTCAATCCTCATTAACTTCACCATACAGCAGCGCTCAGACCTACACCCTTCCAATGCCATCAGCATCAATGTCCGCAGCTCCGTCTCCACCTAAACAATGCGTAAAGCGACAGATGTCTACAACTATTGAAAAACAGAAGCAATTTTTGCTCGAACGCCAGCGGTTGTTTAAGGAAGCTGCAAAGGGGGCACTTAAGAACGGTGCCAGTAAGGAACAAGCGATGGAGTATGTACGAATGATGAAAGGTATAGAACCGATGCTTCAGGCCACTGAACTCGGCCTACCGGTTGACCTCAGTTCTATCCCCGTTCCACCGCAACTACAGCAGGATTTTGTTGTCGTGGATAAAGAAGACTGCGACTTTCAATTGTCAGGAGATAGCGAAGAATTATACAGGACACTTGAAGTAGATCTGGAAGAACAGTATGAAACATGCATGACAAATCAAGAGCATTTTTTCAAACTGGGGGACGTGGGATCTGGCACGAAGTTTGAAAAACTCGCTCAGGATACACGCCGGGACATAAGCGTACTCAAAGCATCTTGGAAGAGAGGCGAGCCTGTGCCCAGGTATGCTTCACCTCTAACAAAGCTGCAAAAATGAAAAAAATTGGTACAGTATCTTTTAAAAAAATCCCGTGAGAAAATCTAGTCACAAAATCGTTTTAGAAATACTATGTCCGTGCACAAAGCTTAGCATAATGATGTTGATGCGTTCTGGATAAAAAAATCTTTATTCTCCGGTTAATAGATGTTAACAGATGTTTGAAGTACGAAGTGGCTACACCTCTTAAATTGGTCACGAGGACCCCAGATATTGTTATAGTTGGCTGTAAAGTGTCTACGTACAAAAATGCAGCTTTATTTTATTCCTGTTGTCGTATTTGCACTGTGTTTCCAGTTTCCGCTACGAAGATCGAGTGTTCACCATCGTCAGACACAATCATGATGTGCCTGAGAACGTAATGCAAGTCTCGGTTATTCGCGGTATAACATTACCCGGTAAACCCAACGAATTGGATACCTACGTCAAGGTATTTATTAAACAATATATCATTCTCCCAACACAAAACACCTCTTTACTCTGAATCATACCTACTGCACCAAGATAATTGAAACGCACATACAGTCAATTAAGTGTATGGTTTACTTACGAAGTCCGTAAAAAAGTTTGACCAAATCCGAATCTGCAGAGGAAGTGTCATCTATGTACGCAAAGATTACATAGATTTTCGTTCAATCCGCCTGCTAGTTTTTTTTCAAGCTGCCTGTAAAGTGGTTTGAACCTACGTGCGCTCCGCGATTTCTAGAAATTAATATCGAACAAAGAGTTTGCTTTAAATTTGTGTTGCTAAACAAATATTTTATTCTGAACTTCTGACGAAAATCTCTGGCGGATCACCTGTATCGAAGACATAAGCATTTAAGTAACACAAGGAAAACATAAGAAGAGTTGTTCCGTTCTAAACAACTATTGATACGGCTGAGAAAGGCATTAAAAAAAACAGAAGGAAAATTGTTGTTCAAGCTTCAAGAAAGGGTGACCGTTGTTTTGACCTTTTTAGTTAATGGCTTCTGTATGAAGAGGCTTGTTTGCCCTAAAGGACATAAGCCTTCTTTTTTCAGGAGCACTTTTTGTCTTCACGAATTATCGTTTAAGAACTAAAAGAATGTCTTGTACCATAATTTGCTTTTGCTATAAAGGGTTCTCTAGAACTCTGCTCCCATGACCGTTCTGTGGCGGAAAAAATCTTTTGACACAACAAGAAAAAAATGGTGAAAGAGGTCGGAAGCCGCATCGAAATGTACATGCAGAAATGCTTCAATTGGCAAGGGCTCTGCGTTTTCATTAGGCTTCAGCCAAATGTATTTGTATTTTTAAATAAATATATTATATTTCAGTGAACAAGCATTTAGTTGACAGAATGCTTGAAGAACAACTGATATTAGGAATTGACAGGCCCAGCAGACTTCCTTAAAAGATCATTACAGATAATTTTGTTAGTTGTGTTTATATTTTTATGCTAATATATGCGATTTACTGCAAATTAACTCGTAATTATTTCGGCAGGCCGCGTGAATTCGTTAAAAAAATTTAAAACCATTGTTGCGTTTGCAAGGTATAGTGGTTGATATGAAAAGTCGAGCTTAATATATTACCTAGTGTCCCGTATTATGCTAGGATAACTGGATTAATGTCGCGAGCTCTTAAAACTAGCTTTAAAACCTAATTTTTATTAATTATTTCCGAAACCGTGCTTGATATGTAAATAGGTTTAATCTGGAAGTTGAGTAGCTTTATGTGGTTACTTATTCATACTAAAACAGTATACATTGTCACTAATAAAAAAAGCTGATTTTTTTTTTAACAACAATCTGATTTTAGAGAGCATTGGAAAGGGTAATTACGGCGCATACATCGAAGCACATGTAATGATTTTCATGCCCGGCGCTCCGAATTGCCACCACGTAGCAAAAAACGTTCTTCAGCTAAACAAGAAATGATCAGTTACCAATGTTCCATTCCAAGGCATTGACAGAATTGTAGCATTTTTTAAAAAGTTGTGCCTATAAACTCGTCTGCAGCAGTGCCGTGATTTGGAACGAATGAAACACTACAAACTACTGTGTCTAGACCTTGCAGATATAATAATATTGTGTGATTGATGTTGATCATAGTATAAAAAATTGAGTGGATTATTAACACTAGTATTTTATTCAGATTGATTTTGCGTATCCGGCCGATGCTCCTCAAAGTCAGAGGTGTTCGACAGTGAAGGATACGACGAATCCTGATTACAATTTTACTGGCTCTTTTGAAGTAGCCCGCAAGTCCCGAACCTTCATCCGAGCCTTAAAACGAGTACAGGTAAAGTATCGATTACATACGTAAGCGAGAAGTGGAGAGACTCATACGATCATTGTTTTCTGTAAAACGTTTCATCGATCAAACGTCGGGCGTATCCTTATATTTGTTGCGTAAATGTAGATCAGTGCAAGTGATAATCATCAGACCTAATCAATTTATGCAGTGATAAATTCAATTATTCTTATTCTAGACTTGTGTCATGATCATTCAATTTTTCAGTTAAAAATTGAGATTTGGTCAAAACGAGGTTTTCTGCGAGCAGACGGACTCCTTGGCGCAGCTTCAATCAGGCTGGCGGACTTAGAGACAAAATGTGATCTACATGAGGTAATGTGGTAGACAGACAGACCAATCGCATTGCATATGTGAAAAAAATAACATCAATAATTCTGTTAACACACGCTACTTCTAATTCTCATTTTAGTAGTATTATAAACTTATGAGAAACTGGAGAAGAGTAATATTTTACACTTATCCATGAAAAATGTACTAGACATGATTGCCTTCTAGCGTACGACTAATTTCAGGTACGATGCTCAAAATCATCGCTTCGAGAAAACAGTATCCTGCCCAGGGCTGAATTAATATGTGTCTGTGTAATTACGAGATATATAACAAAAAAATTAAAAGAAAATGTTATTATGCTAAGCTGTGTATCCGAAACATATACTAGGTTTCTGAGACGAACATCTGACAGATTAAGGATGACGTTTGCTGAAAAAGTAAGGTTTTATATTTCATACTAATTCCTAAGGTGTTTCCCGTAATGGATGGGCGACGCGATACAGGCGGAAAACTGGAGGTCAAAATCCGAGTAAGTGAACCCTTTACTGCAAAGCAGGTTGAGGAAATCAAGAGGAGATGGCTTATCATTGGAAAGTAGTCGACATGTAGCCGTTAGCGACCTACCAACATTACGGCTTACGGGGTGATCACACGGCCGTCCTCGACTGAAAGCGACTGGGTTCTGGTCTTTCTTATCGTCTAATTTCCTCGTCTTACATATATTATAACCGATCAGGTTGTTTAGTTGAGCTCATTTGTTCTTCCCAGCGAATTAAAAAAAAGCGACTTTTTTACGGAATTATGCGTTGTGGAGCTCCATTTTCTCTCGACACATTGTTACCGATAAAAGAGGAAGTCAGAAACAGTGAGACACGTAGAAGGACTCAACAATGTGTGCAACTTTTCCAATGTCTACAACCTTTTGGAAGTATAAACGTTCCGAATGAAATGGATCAGGAAGACCCCCCCCCCCCCCCCCCCCCAATAGGCTTTCTATATCACCCGCTGAGTTTGTGTTTGTTGTTATTATCATAGAACTGATGCTAAAGTAATCCTATGTAACTTCGAAATTCTTTACAATCAAGAGAGTCTTTTTATCAGGGGCTGGGCTGATGACTTTATGCGTTATGGTAATATGTGTGATCATGACTGCGTTTGTTCTTGTTAGAAGATGCCAACTAAGAAAAAGTACTACTCTAAAGAGGAATGTAACTTACTTAAATCAGGTTTAAAAACTGAATGTTGTCGGTTAAAACGGAGATTTAAGTTGCGCACTTTCGGTCGGATTTGTCAGTTACATAATGCAGCTTCAAATAAAGCATATGGACATCGCTTGTATAGGTATTCAGTGAGTTAATTGTACTAGTCGAAGGAAGTACTTCGCTCTTCCGAGAGATCGTCGCTTTTTATAATAAACAAAGTCTAAAGTAACATTACTGTAATATAATAGTACATAAAGCCCACTTACGGGAATAGGTAAAGCAAGCTCATTTAGTCACATTATGCAATGGATGATGTAATACAGATTTGTTCTCATGTCTTCTGTATTCACTGACGCTATAGCTGGAGTTGCTGCTTTAGTGTGGTATCATGTTAACCCCTGACTAAAGCTTGAGTCGTAACGTGTAATCAAATGTGGCCAGCAGCTCATCTTTCTAATTATTAGAAATACGTGTTTTGAAGCTAGTTCGTACTGCATCAACTTCGAAAGGACATGCATAATATTTTTATACCTAAGACACAGATAGAAACTATAAGGAAGTACATATAATTTTATTGGTAGATATAATATCTGACCTTCAAACGATCAGTAATATCTTACTTATATATCACATTACCGTTTCGTACTCTCTAGTTTCACTAAACATATTCTATTATACATTTATCTTAGCTTAGTAGATAACTAAAGCTTTTCTTACAATTGTATGGATTCTAATAGTAAGAATATATATCTATAAGCTGTAACACCTATTATTTTTTCATTGGTTTTATAAAAGGTAATTGCCGGCGTAAATTTTCGATGATTGTAACATATGGCTGTTTAGATTCCTTCTTAGTTTGCGGGACTTTGCACAATCGTCGAAATCGAGGAGACATTAGGAGGAGGTTTTGAGCTGTTGCTGTTAACGCGCTGCATAGCCAATACAATGTGATGCCCTAAATATGGAAAGCATAACAAATTGAGAAAAATTAACCAAGAGTAAGAACAAAGTAATTTATAAAAATGTTTGAATTAATAGACACATATAATTAAAATGTAAAAAAAAAAGTCAGATTTTAATTAGTTAAGCTCGTTCTGTATTTATTCTAACCACTTACGAGTGTTGTGCTTGTTAGCGTAAGAGCGAGACAAAAGTCCTTTCATCAGGGCGTAAAACCTTAGGGTCAAATTGAGCAAAAGCGCAGGCACTGTTTTTCATTGAAGGTAAGAAACAGTGTGTAAAACGTGAAGAAGATCTTGACTTATTTGTATTATCCTCGGATAATGGGGTTTAATGAAAGATATCTGAACGGTAATTTTTAAATATCATACTATATTAAACAAATCATGAGCATTTAAATAAATACGTGAACCATATGACTGGTTCGTACCTATTTAGACGTTCGTAAATACTTACAGATGGAGTTACAACTGCAATCGGAAGAAACACGATTGCACTTAGACGAAATGCATTACTGATAATTCGGTTCCAGCCAAAAACAGGTGCGTTGCTTCGTAAGCTGTATAACTAAATCAATCACAAGGCACGAAAGTTATGCGTAATTGTCTTACATAAATCAGATGTTATTTTACATTTAGTGGTAGCATCTCTGATCAAGTTCTTATCTCCGAATATTTTACGTAAGAAAAATATACACGCGTAATCGAGGCCCACTTGAGTAAGCTTCACATTCTGCGACAATCTGAGCAAATAAATTACACCGCTCGTTTAATTTTTTTGTAACTCGGTTTGATCACAGAAACATAGGAAAAGTATCAATACTTTCGATCAGTATGAGAGTGTTGATACATATTATAAGATTTCAACACATTTGAGTTTCTAAAATAGAAATAGTAAATAGTAAATAAAATAAAAATGACAAAATAAAACCAAACTACTGAACACTTTAAAAGATTGAGGGCTATTTTTGACGTTATCATAAACTTTGCTATACCGTTTTATCTTTGTTATTAACTAAAAATAACTATAAAGTAAGCTCTTCTCTCACCTGGATGTTAAAGAGATTGATAAAAACCGTACAAATAGGTACAATGAACGTCGGATCCGGAAGCGCTAAATTAGATATCTGAAGAAGGCCTTCGTGTTGAAATGATTCCAAAGCGTGCACTGCCATAAAAAGAGATCAAGGTGAAAGATAGAATAAAAACAAAAGAAGCAAACAGAGGAAGTGCACTTAATGCAAATATTTAATATTAAATTAAATAGGGCTTACCCAAATTAATGGTAACGACCATAATATTCTCTAATTATATAGTATATCCACACATATATATAGATTTTCAAGCAGAATTTCAAACAGCTGTGCTTCCTCTATGCGTTTCTAACATGTCTTGAGCTGAAATTTGTAATTTCTTTGTGTTTACACCTGTAGATGAGCTTTACTGTAATAAATTTACTTCTAACCGTTATGTCGGTAAATCGGCACTCAAACGGTCGAACGATTAAACAGTAAATTAGCATCCAACAAAGCAATGTGTAAACTAAATTATACTTTTTCTGACTGACCTCCTTGAAGTGACTTGATGGAGGTGTTCCTTAGTGCCAAAGAAAACGTAATCCAGAGGGGTATTTGAGTTAATACAGTAATTGTAGATTTCGCTGGATGGCAGTTTTCGCGTTGGTACAGTTCCAAAATACGTACTTTTAGCTGCAACATAAAAAGTAAGTGAGGGATTTACAGTGTAATAAAAAAAATAAGAACCAAATAGCTTTTCAATCGTCAGTGGTATCACTACACATAACCGCTACTATCGTTCTCTGAACGAAAGCAACTACCGTATTTAGCACTCAGTAGATTAATTTGTTTCTGTGCATTCTGTGGTTGCTTTTGGCAGTGTAATCCTCCGTGGAAAATGCCGTCGTAAAATGTGTGTAACCGTATTGATAGATCATAGCAAATGGTCAAGAATAATGTACAACCCGTCTAGAAATACTCACAGTGTGATTGAACGTTGCCTTTGCTACTGCGTTGGAAAGGCCATACTTCCGTTCAGCAAGTTTTACTTGATATAGTAACTTTTCTTTCAACTCAAGTGCTTCAGGTTCTGGCAGACATGAAGCAAGATCGAGTTAGCATCGCCAGCAGAAAATTATGTACGTATAGCATCGGTGAAATATGCTGCTGTCTAACTATTAAATAAAGTAACTATGATAGTACAAATTCGACTAGAAAAAATAGTCTGGCTTCGAGTAGCGCATTTGACTCTTTCGTTGAACTTGAAAGGTTCATTGCGTCCTCCTGAAATTCGCGTAAAAAAACAAATTATGCACGCTAAAAAATTATTTTGAAGAATGTGTTTACCGAGATTCGCTAGCTTTGCGGAAATATATTGTGAATAAACAGCCAAAGGCAAAGATGTTGTTATTCGAAGCCCTAGCGTTGACACCGCGATACAGGCCCACCATGGTAATCCTGTTTAAAATACGTACAAGAAAGCAAAAAAATGGTGCTTAGAATAATAATGAGTTTATAGCAAACCATGCTTTGTCATTAAAACATAAAAATATGTTTAAAAACTAACAAATTTTTACTTCAAGGCTTTTGACTGGTTAGCAATATAACGATATGGTATGGGAGAGAATATATTAATGACCAAAAAAGCAGTACTGCTCTAAGTGATCATATTTAAATAATCAAATCGATCCGTTATTCGCTCTTTCATTAAAAGCATTCTTGCACTTTAACTCAGATGTTGTATTTTGTGTTATTTCAGTAGATGCTATTTCTTATATTTATTTGTGAAATGAACCTATCAAATCTAAATGATTTAAAATGTGAGACAGACCTATAGAGTCATGAACGTTGATTAGGCTGTTTTCGGCGAATTTTACAATGTCACTATGGCAGATATTTTCGTAACAGGAGTACCATGATAAGTTGCGCTTTTGGCCAAAGCCACAACTGCGTATCTCACTAGTATCACTGATGTAGAATCCTATGTGCACATAACTTCTCCGCAACTCTGTCGTGGACTGTTGACGAGCGATTGGCCTCACGTATGAAATGAAATTACTCATCTTAACAAGACGCTGTTCGAAATGTATAGAAATAGTTTATATAACTTTACACCAAAATGTTTCTCAATAATCCTTTTCAGCTTTGTTCAAATGGACCATCATACATGTGCGAATGGAAGAAGTTCCTGTTGAAAAAATTTTGTATCGAAATCGTGCATTAGTTGGCTTCTTGTTTCCGACAGTAAACTTACTCGAAAGTAAGATAAATTATAAGAATTTCAATTATGAACATTAGCAACTATTCAAAAACGAATAAAACCATACTATTAAATTGAACCATTTTACAATCTGGTACACAGATTGTTAAAATCGAATGGAACATTTAGCAGACGCCCTATTTTTTACTCTTAGGTGGGAGAGGAGGGTGTAGTGGAAGGGCCACCGCGGAAGCTTGTAGGGGACTAATATATATTACACAGGAACAACTATGCATATCCTAGACAAAATGAACAACTTATGCTCTTTATGAAGCGATACAAAACGAGAGCAAGAACTATGTGTTAGGTGTTATCATAATATTTTACGCAGGTATCTAAATATCATATAGAACTAATTGGGTCGAAGGTACACAGTTATCTGTGTTGTTAAGAATATCGTGTTTGGTTTTTCGCGTAGCTGCCAGTGTTCAATTATTAACTTATGCCACAAATTAGTGGGTAGGCGAACGGATACAACCGACAACTATGAAGAGTTCATATTCTATGACAACACGCTTATTATACTTCGGTTATGTTACAAGATCGCAAAAATGTAGATCTAACTAAGGTTGGTCTAAGGTAACTGCAAACCTAATTACACCGCCCGAAATGACACAAAACTTCAATGTTTACATTGGTTAGAATTTTCAGAAAACTTAATTCTTTTCAGCTCAGTTGTTTGATGCTGGAAGGGGAGGTTTCTTGAGTAAGCACCCATTGAAAAACCATCCATCAGTCTTTTCAACAAAACATCTATCGCAATGATTAGTAAAGCCAGGAGTCAACGGGCGCTATTCTATATCATATCAATATTCAAAAAAGGAAATGTAAAGATAAAAACAGGAATTTCCATATACGTGCACATTAGCCTATTAATTTTTTTAATTTGCACATTGATTTGATAAAAAAATTTGATTCTTACCATTAGTATTAATTAGCGCAAGACGCGTTTTGTGGCCTCGCTCATAGAAGGAGCTATCATTATTTGATTTATTTTAAAAAAATATGTAAGCCAATCAAATTTTGTCCAACCAATTTCAATCTGTCCAGCCAATGTATATTGGTTCGGTCAACAGGTAAATTCAACAGGCTAGTGAATGAGGATTGGTGCTAATGATTTACATACTGAAATCATTCACGCACTACATGATTCTGAAAGGAATTCTTTTAGCTTCGTAGCAGTGTTTGTAACGCGTATTGCATGGTATACTCAGTATCTATGGTTTCTGGTTTTACAGCTGTCTGCAGCCAGTACTAAGAAGGCTATTAAGCGCCGTTTCTACGCTTATAACAGAAAGCTCTTGACTTTTTAAGTCAAGAGCTTTCAGATGGAAAATAATAAATCGATAGGGATCCTAGCAGGACTTGAGGACCTGCTAAGACATCTAAAATCAGATTCACTTTCATTCTAAATCATTTAATTTTTGTCCAGGAGAAATGCATATTTTAAAAATTTATTCATAGGAGTTCGCTTACTTACATCATTCCTTATTGTTAAAGGACACAGTTCGTCATAAAAAAAAACTTCAGGTAAAATAGGAAATTGAGGCATTGGTAGTTTTGTTTAAATCATGCCGCCCCTTTTTACGCAAAAGAGACGCACCTATTTGAAGTATTTTTTTTGGCGTCATTCTGCGATTATGTCAGTGCTATTGATTTAGGGAACGAAGCTTGAGTTACTTTTAGCGTTAACTCTCCAATAAGAACGTGGCCGGTTGTACCCGTTCAGACCGTAACCACAGAAGTCGTGTTTGAACGTAAATCAAGTTCAAGTGCTGCGGGCCTTCATCAGCGTCAGATTCTTAGTTTTAGGATACTAATTAACATTCTGAAACTTGACATTGTGAGGCCCTGGGTATCTGTGCCTGACCTGTGAAGATCAGGACATCGCTTCTTGCTGGGCGTTGTTCCCATGGATCATCATGATATACCCATGCAAGACGGAGGATTCTGTGGGAGTTGCATGTTCGGAGACGCGGCAGAGGCAGCTCATCTGATGTATTTGAGCCAATTCCTTATGCTTCCTTCTTCCGATCAGCGTGAAAAACTCGAGCATGCCGACCGGGGTTCGAACCCTACTCACAGGCCTTCAATAAATAGGTATAGTAAATGATCAACTTGAGGCGGAATAATGATCTAAGAACTCAGTCCTTTGTCATTTTTAGTAAAAGTGGTCTTAATGGTGGCAGATTTGTTCGTTTACGCCAATGCTCCAGCAATACGTAGGCAGATTTGAGTGAAATAGAGGGGTCAGCAACTGTCTATAGATACTTTATTTCGAAGGCACAAAACACATTTCTTCCGAGCATTTCCATTGGATACGTATGTAGTTACGGATTGCCAGGAAACTCGGTTGTACGGGAAACATCTACCATTGCACCAGAAGATTGAGATTGCGTTCGCCATATTTTTGACATAACGGTGAATTTTGATCTGTATTCTGTAGGGAAAGAGAATATATCTTTTAAATAAGTGAAGGAGCTTTCCAGGCGTTAATACATATTACGGAATACGTCACATTGACAACAATATTTTCATAATTTCAGAAAAATAGTAATATTCATTTACTGATTGTGGCTCTTGCCGAATGACGGAGCGACGGATAAATTAAAACGCAGGAAAAACAGTTGAAACACAAATTGTTTGTGAACATGAAATGCCCTAACATTCGTAGTAATAACATTCTGCTGCGCTTAACCAGTGAAAGAATTTATTTGATAAAATGAATTAAAATAGTTTTTACATGTGGTTTTGCTGCATTGGATTTTGCCCAAAAAGACTCATATATATAAAATCGATAATACTATCTATACATTGTTTGAAAAAGCCTGACGACAGTTATATCTGTCTCTCTGGTATCTGGTACGTTTCATAATCATGGCTCCAGATTACCATTAGAATGTAAAGCGCCTTTGGTATCTATTCAGCTAACTTGTCGGTAGCTTTTAGTTCCAAAGCTTAGCTTAAACAGGATTATGTTAAGTTCAGACCAGCGATAACCACCTGTTCTTGAGTGATCCGTTTCAATGTGGCAAGATTTGCAACATACATTTGTAGCACCCATTAAAATTTAATTATTAAGACAAAGGAGACTGTGCCATTTAATACACCAAATATTGTGAAATTCAGTAAACCCTAAATAAAGTCCAATAAAATCATATCAAAATTTCATCAAAATTTTTGTCTAGACAGTTGCATGGCTGTGACAGGTGAAATGTATAAATTAAACCATAATTAAAGCTAACAGGGTCCTTTCGGTAAACTATAACACATTTGTTGACTATAGTTTCCCGCATAAAAGCTGTTTCTAAATAAGACAACTGCTCG
Source organism: Varroa jacobsoni (assembly GCF_002532875.2). NCBI lineage: Eukaryota > Metazoa > Arthropoda > Arachnida > Mesostigmata > Varroidae > Varroa > Varroa jacobsoni. Next base: position 96,127 of record NW_019213454.1, read on the forward strand.
TCGTTAGTTCGTATAAATGTATCTGTATGAAGAAATCTTCAAATCCCACACTGACTTATATCCACCTTATAGGAATAAAATTATAGTTGCAGATTTTCGGTTTTACCGCCTGAGGTAATGTATTCTTGTGGCTTCAGTTTCAAAGGTTGATGTTGGTTCTTTGTAGGTCTCTTTTTGGCCACGTTTACGAAGGATCTGGTCAAGCATTAGATGTACTTTCTGAATTGAATCAATCAGTTAACTCGCTACAGCAAGAAGAACCGTTCTCACATGATCAGGATCAGGATCAAGATCTACAGAACCAAAAAATGCAACACCAGCACTTTGATTTACCACACCATGAAGGACATCATCATCATCACGTACAACACAATCATCAGGGACAGCAATATCGCCAACAATTACCGCAGCATCAAACACTAGAGCTCCGAGAACAACCGCCTTCTCCGCTACCGCATCAACAGCATTCAGAACAACAAAAACAACAACGGCAACAAAAGCGGCAGCAGCAACAGCAGCAACAACAGCAGCAACAACAACAGCAACAGCAGCACCACCACCACCAACAACAACGGCAGCAGCAACAACAACAACAAGAGCAACAACAGCAGCAGCAACAACAACATCAGCAGCAGCAGCAACAACAACAACAACAGCAGCAACAACAACAACAACAGCAACAACAACAACAGCAACAACAACAGCAGCCGCAGCAACAACAACAGCAGCAACTACAACAACAACAACTACAACTACAACAACAACACCAACAACAACAACAACAACAGCAACAACTACAACAACAGCAACAACTACAACAACAG
>NW_019213455.1:0-45079 GCF_002532875.2 Varroa jacobsoni
ACTTAATGAGATAGATTTAACACACGTTTTACATTTAGCACATCTCTATAGTCAGCATCTGGGTTTGAGTATATATATATATATATATATATATATATATATATATATAGTAGATTTGTGATCCTCATAAATAACGTTTGGTCAATACTATTTATACTTATTTTAAAAATCTTCTCTTAGAAGTACATTTGTATCTGCATCTTCATCATTACGTTACCGCAAAACACTTAAGTTAGAAGATAAATACACAAACAATGAAATAAATTAGCGCGTATTCGTTGAATATAGTGAGCATTAACTTATTTTTTAACTAGATCAGAAAAACGAAAACCTAAAAGGCTTTGTAAGTAGCCGAGTAACTCTGCCTCACCGGAGTACATACTGTATGGGATCAAACATTGGATATTACCAATAATAATATTGTATCACACATTTTACACACCCAATAAGCACGTTTAATAAATACACGGACATACACAGATACGCCAAAATGGTAACTATGAATCAATTGAGTCAATAATCGAGACTTTTTAATTAATCACGATTACCAAGATAAAATTCCCGTCACCGATGACGAGAGTTGGGCAGACAGAAAATTGTGTCCTTTAGCAATCGGCAATCAGATGTGGCCGATTCGCTGCTAAAAAATGAAATGTTTGTACATACTAGGAATTGTTCCCTTGTGCAATTATCACCTAAAAGAGGGTTGAAATCGGAGAAAAACAATTAAAATAAGTGAATAAACATGAATGATAGACTTAAACAGTAAAATAGAAATAAAAATAATAACAAAAATTTCAAAAAAAAAACGCCTTCGTTTATCTCTGTGATCAGTTGAGTTAAACGACGGTCTCCTATGTACACCGCACCCGTATTGATAGTTGATAGCGAAGGTTCTGTATATCCATTTTTAATTATAATAATAGATTATATCCATTAGTATACATCAATTACGAGCTAGACTTTGGTTGGGGGCTCCCGGAAGCGTATCGAACATTATAAATAATCGTTTACCGGGTAGGACTAGAGACCTCCCAGTCGCAGTGCGGGTCCAAATGCATAAGAACCGAATGACAACCACTGCATATACTAAACAAGCTATCATATATGGCGTTACCACTAGAGGGCGCTACATGTCGAGGGGTGTCTTCATCAAGAGGAACATCACGATGGGACTGAGCGATAGTAGGCCTTGAGAACGCGAGCCGAGACATACAATCGCAAATAAATCTACAGTAATTCAATTGTAGCTAATTACAAACCCCACAACTCTATTGATTATGGCCCTGTGTTCGGTTCATCATGGACCAGCATTTTCCAAGGGTCACGCGCATGAGAATTGATTTGGCTGGCCTTCAATCTAAGCCACGTAGGTAGCCATGCGTATTTTGGTCTCGTACGTAATAGATTCAACATTTCCGCTATTTTCACCCCGTTTATTTTTGGAGGACACTTTGAAATAAGCAAATAAGTTAATGAATTACCGTATGAGAAGAACGTTGCGCGCGCATATCTCGAAATTGTCGATCATCATTAGACGCCGCGGTATTCATTTATCTTGTGCTCAGAGCAACCGATAACTCCGTTTCTGTAGCTGTTACTGATTACTTGTTCGAGACTATAACAAGGAGTGTGCGCCAATTGCTTACTCTGTCGGTTCACTAATACTGGGTGGATACTGAAGCCATTACAAAGTAGTCAAGGTTCAATGGAAAGTGAATTAGCTGTGGCTAGACTCGTATTTTTTTCAAGTTTTCACTTTTTAGAAAGTCTTCTGTACGTACACGTTCTTACGGTTCCACTCCATTTTCTATTCAAGCTGGTTGACGTTGCTGTTCTCGTTCTGACGAGAACATCTCTTCTTGACGTCTGCAAAAGATGACGAGGTCCCTGGCCTGCGAATGTCGGGCCGACCAACGGCTTTTCTCCACTGTGTAGTTGTTTTTGTCATGGTTGTTATGTGTGCAATTGTTGTTGTTATTGCTGTTACTGTCAACCTGAACCTGTACAAACGTACAAACACATGTGATTCTGTAGAGTGTGGTATTGCCTAATGGTCGAGATGCCCTGACGCGACGTGCAGCTGCCAGGGCGGCAGACTCTATTGCTGCTGATTGTTCTGCCCCTTGGAATCTCTCTCCTGGGTCAGCATGGCGTTCGGCATGGACGCCTGGAAATTTCGGATCTGGTGAAGTGAGATGAGGTTGCTAGGAAATGACGAGCTCGCCGAAGGCTTCTCGGTCTTCATCGCTACGCCGCTGGGGAAGGGCTCGTAGGGAAAGTAGGGCGCTCGAGGTCCAGCCTGAATTTGACTCTGACTTAACGGATGTACCGCGTGGCCCATCTGACCACCGGGAAGCATGCCCTGGATGCCCTGGATCGGCGTGAAAGCCGATACTGACGAGCTTTTCCCATCGTAGGATGTATTCAACTGATCAAGATGTGACTGCTGACTCTGTAAGCGTGTACAATATAAGATCAGGAAGAAAAGAAGGAAAAAAAAGTGATCGTTAGTACGCTACACACCATCCATATCTCTAAGATGCGTGGTTACCAGAACGGTGACCAGATAACCTAAGCAATATTCCACGTATTCCGCTTATAAGTAAATGATTCGAAGAAATTCGATGGATAATTTTGTTTAAATTGACAAGAGTTCTATGTTTTGACTTTCACGTCCGGCATCGCCGTGAGGCATTCATCAGACGATTGGCTCCTGCCAGCACAAAACGAACCGTGTGTCTATGCCCGGCTTCGAACCTTGATTCGAATTGATCAGGAAATATTGAGCTTGAACCTGAAGTAATCCGATCTTTGACTTAATCCAACAATAGGCAACTGAGTTTGTTCCATAGCGGAAGACCCTCAGTGCACGATGCACATCAGGGCAACGTGTACAGATACGGTCTTCCACAATGCGTTTCAGTTATTTGCGCCCGAGGTTCCGGAAAATCTCTTGAGATTATTTTTGATTTATTTTTTAATTTAAATTTAGTATTACCGGTTGACCTTGCAGCCTGAAAGCACCTCTTTGCAACGGTATATGGTTAAAAATATTAAGAAAACAAACAATAGTGACGTCTGTACGATCCACCGAATGTCGATTTGCCGATCGTATGAGCCAAAATACTGTAAACGTTTTACTTATCATTACTCACTTGAACCTGTAGGTCTAGATGGCAGGGATTGAGGTGATCAAGATGCGAAGGTTGGGGTGGCGTTGGCGTTTTCGATGGGGTATGCGTCCAGTAGAGCGGATTGTTGGCGTCGGGACGCGGCGATGCGCCGGTTCCGCTGAGGGCCGAACCGCTAAGACCCTGCAAAGTCGAGGCGATCGTACTGCGTTGCTTGGCATCTAAGCGGTCGGCGTGTTTCTGCATATGTTTGGCGAGGTACGTCTCCTGGGTGTAGCTCTTGCCGCAGTATTGACAGATGTGCGTCTTCAGGTGCTTGCTCTCCTTGTGCTTCGGGATGTGGTCGAGTAGCGAGGCTTCGTCGGCGAAGCATTTATAACATGAGTTGCACTTGTACGGCTTATCGGTTTGATGACATCGGCTGTGGCTTTGCAGCGAGCTGAGCTGCGAGAACGCCTTGTTACAGCCGGGATGGCGACATTTATACGGCTTATCACCCGTGTGGGTGCGTATGTGCTGCTGAAGGTGACTAAGTTGAGTGAATCCGCGTTGGCAGATCTCGCATCGATAGGGCTTGATGCCCAGATGAATTCTCGTGTGTTGAGACAGGTACGACGAGTTGGCGAACGACTTCGAACACTGCGAACACTTGTACGGCTTGGTTTCCCGCATGTGGCTCTGGGTGTGGAGCTGCAAGTCAGCCTTGGAGCCGAAAATCTAGAAGAAACAGAGCGAGAACATCAAAAACAGGAATAGAATTAGAACCGTAGACACAATATGCTTAATTGTTGCTAATCTATCTACCGGATAAGTAAACGTGCGCTTCTGCATGGAGCGTCCGCGAAGCTACAGGTTGAAGCCTGAATGCGAAAAAAACATTCATCATTTTAAGACGCCGCTTTTTAAGGTAGAAAAATCCGGAAAAGCACGGACGGATCTCGTTGTGCAGATTGCACATCGTAACTGCTTAACTTTATGTTCTCAAAAGAGCTGATGCCATCTTTGACTGAAGTTCATCGTACGCAGAAACATCGAAATTCTTTATACGACCAGGACACATCATTACTACCGTGTATCATATAAATGGATTATAAGTCAGTGCCGTCTGCAATTCAGCTTAAAGTATACCCCTATAGATAGCCGTGGCTTGTTCATCATCGCTCTTCTGTCAGAACGTTACCGCCCCTTCTTTGACTTTTCTTGACTGAATAACCCTTGGCCATCCCATGTGACTGATACAGATTTACAATACTTCATCAAACGACTCAGTGCAAAAGGATTCGGCTAACTCATTCGGCCTCCAGCATAATTTGAACCTACACCATGAAACCGTGCTGTATATTAAAGAAACGCTTGAAGCAAAACAAGACTAGTTCGAAACTTACAATTTTGATCGACACGATCTTGATAGTCGCGACGATATCAAATCGCTTGATGCAAAGCCCATAGACAACAGGACAGAGCCTAGATAATGACAATCAGCGGGTGTGATCAAGCCAAGTCCGGCTGGCTCAGAGCTGGAGTAGGCGGGCACCGTTGGCCCTTGCAGCGGGCGATCAGGCGCGATCTACCTATCTAAGTATAGGTCCCTAGGATTTTAACACAGGACCACTGGCCTGGCCTGTACCGTCGCCACACGGCCGATGTTGCCAGTCATATGTTTGCCCATTCACCCTCGTGCTATCGACCTGATAAAAAATGCAATGATGCTACTGCTGCTGGTGTTGTTACTGCAGACGAGAAGGCTCCGTGTATCTCGTACTTTCTCGGTCCTCGTCCGACGATGCCTCCACCCCTTTACATTCAAGGGATGCTTCAAAGGAAATGAAGCATCAAGCTTGCTTCGCCTGAAGAGGCGCTCGATGGATGCCTGACGTTTGGTTGCTAGAGAAGGGTTTTCATTGCAGGCCGAGCACGCAAAGGCGAAGCTAGAAGCTCCGAAGAAACAAAATAGAAGAAGGCAGGGACAAGCCTGCACTCGTTGCTGCATCGAGACTGGCATCCTCCTTGAAGAGAGATGGTCGCCTGGAGAGCGGCAAGGATGTGCTCGTTGATGTGTGCATTCGTTCATCTGTGTGTGCTTGAGACGCGAAAGACTACGATGGCTTGGATGCTAACAAAAAAACAGCACGGCCCGATGTGCTTACGGTGTGTACTCCTTCGCGGGAATCGGCAGAAGAGAAAGCGAGGGCAGTATGCCAGCTGCCGATAGCGAATACCTCGCAGGCATTTGTGAGGCAGCATCGTGACAACTTCCATTGACTAGATGCTGCTAGAAACGCGTCGAACTGGCGACTATCGATTGAATATATTAACGAAATGTTTTTCCCATAGCATCGCCTCGATGTGTCAAGCGGATATGGCTGGTGCGTGAATATATCGTCATAAATAGAGTCACTCTTGTTATGGTCGATTGTTTATGTTATTAGCGTAATGAGTAATTCTTTAAGCAGTTTGATATTTTTGCTCGACCATTTTTTTGCGCTCCAGGTCGTCTAGGCCACCAATGATCCTATTGCTGTTCGGTATTTGTAAAATAGCGCCAGATACGCGCTACTACATAGATACGCATCTTCAGTCCGCTCTTTTAGCGTACACGAAAAGTATCATTAACGAAGCATAGCGATCACTGTCCAATGTGATTTTCATTTACTCGTATATATCTGGAAACAATGAACGCTCACATCTGTTCCCGGACTAACCTATTTGCAATCACCGATCTATATAGAGTGGTAACAAACTTGAGAACGCCTACGCAGTACAGACAATCCCTTCAGCCTTCCAGACGCTACTGCATGAAAATATCTCCTTTCCACGTTCGACGTAATAACGAATTGGCGCACGATCTTCCTGAAGGTTTTTGTTATTGCCGGCTACCAAAACTACGATAGTACTATATCTACTACACATTGTCGCAGCAGCAGCGGCGGCGGCGGCAGCAGCAGCAGGCAACAAGACTCCACCTCCTTGTGAGCTGTAGGACCTCCTCCTGTGCCTTGGCAGCCGCTGTTTTTGCCAAGCTCTCAGACTGGCCGGATGGTTGGGTGACTAGGCAGCTGCGGTGTGTGTCTCTCGGGGGCGAGACAGAGTTCATAAAAAATAGCGCCCAGTCGAACGGCAGACCAGCGCGCAGGCCTAGATCGGTCGTGTAGGACAGCCAACCAGGAGAGAGGCCTGTCAGACATAGAGGAAGCAGGCCCGCAAGGCTTAGAATATGAAATAGTATAGGCCTGCATAGGGCAGGCGTTTCCTACAGTTTCGCGCGCGCTACAATCCGCGCTATGGCACTGCGTATTAGTGCAGTAGAGATTACTGTGTTGGCGGTGGTCGAAGGCTTCCATCGAGTGGGTTACTTGCGCCTTAGTATTTAAAGCAGGCGAAGTATAGAGAAAAGGTCGTTCTACAGCGTAAGCAACAGCCGGGGTAGCAGCCGAACAGTGGCGTATTTACAATGGCGATCGCCAGTAGGTCGTCCTCTCGTAGGCCAGTGATGGTGATGGGAGCAGGTAGGTGCTGCCCCATTGCGGTGCTCGCGAACCCCGCCCACAAAAAGCACGTGGCCGATTGCACTACAAATATGGCCGCGAAGGGCAGAGCTCGCTAACTGAAATGGACCTAGGTATTAGTAGTATACGATTAAACGCTTTCTGCGTTAGGACAAATAGGCAGGCGTTAATTCGTTGTTCGATAAATAAGAGAAGGATTCTTCTTTGACCTGGAAGGAGAAATGCGCCTAGGAATAAAGGATGTGAACGATGATCCATCCATTGCAAAGTTAGTTCATAATCAATTAGGTCGCTTAAGAGATAACGGATAAAACGAATTCTTTATTCGTTGTTGCATTGGTAAGGGACAAAACGCCATGCAATTGCTAAAAACTAAGCTCTAACATCGGATACGCCGATTTATGATTTTTCTTATTGGCATTGTTTACCAAAGTAGTCCTGAAATCTGCAGTCATAAACGCGCTTATTGTTGATGAAAAAAAAAACACGATATTAACAGTATCATGCCTTATTCACACGTATATTAATATAAATATTTGCAATTGAGTGAAAATGTCTCGATAGTCGGCACTTTTTGGCGAATAGCTACTACAGGGTATTGCGCTAATTTATGTCCTAAAAGATACATGTTTTACCGATCCAGAAGGAGGGGTCTGTGTATCAGAGGCAAGCCGGGTTTATTAGGACGCATATGCGCGCAGCTAGCCAAAGCTATGTTCTTTTAATAAAATTATCCATAAAGGTGGTTTCTCTATGTATGACTTCGACACTGGAAAGGAGCGCCATAAATTGCCAGTCTGCTTTATAGTAACAGCACAACCATTTTACAGATACGACTGAGGTTAGTAGTAAGCCTTTTGCTAAGAATAGACACTCTGTGCCGATAATATCTACCATAAACGCCGAGATATACGTCGGGGATCGTAAATTGCTCTGTCAGGACCTAGAAGGCCAGCCCTTTCTACTGTAAATGATGCACAGTGCTATACTGCTATAATATATCAATTGATGAAAAAGCACTATAATCTGAGGCTAGATGATTGCAATGTTCGCATGTACTTCACGTTCAAAGGTCGCGATCATTTGGCATTGCGACGGACTGCAATATGTAACTAGGACTAGCTGAACTTCAAACTAATCCTATGCAAATGAATTCAATTTAATTAGTATTAGCTAGTATACTAATCTAAATAAGGAAAACATATAAATTTAACCGGAATTTTTCATCATTTTCACTTTGTACAGAAACCAATCAATGGGCTGACTGACTTCAAGCACCATCCATGAATGCATAAAAATAAAGTAAGCTAAGATTTGAACAGACGTGACGAAGTAGTAACCCCACGGAGATTGCAACGTCTGAATGTTGAGTACTCTTCAGAAGACTTTTGCTTTTCGTAACTGCTACAGTGTGTTAGCCCATTCCAGGGGTCACTAGCAAAAATAACCGATCCCACCAAATCATTAGCTTTAAATTCTGTACTATATACAGACTACACATATGGCCTGAGTATGCCCTCAAACCCAGTACATTTTAAACAACTATCAAAGCTAAGGATCGATGAAAACACTAATTAACAAATAGCGTTGTTCGAGGTAGGACATCTGCGGCGCCATGCGAAATTCTCTCATGTTTTCTCTTTTGCCTGTTGTTTCCAATTACACTAAGCTTTCGCCCTCGGTATTTCTTTGTTTGCCCCCACCCGACCACTCTTATGCTTTCATACCCCCTATCTCGACTACGAAAACAGTCCCTTCAACCCAAAGTGCTATATTTCCTGCGACGTTAGTCTTTCTATTCGAACTTCGTCGTCTGCCCCTGCTACCGCCGCAAGCTGTTCTCGGTTCTTTTTCATGCGTACGGGTACGTGCCCGTTTCATCGGGACGTCGACTAACTACACACTCACACAGTCAACCCTCGTACCGTCGATGCCTGCCAACAACCCGCTAGTGCCTAACTCCAAGCAAACGGAGGACCAGCTTCGCCTGCAAACTATTCTAACTTTAGCGTTTTTCTTTCTGCACTTATACCATCCCCACGGCCATTATTGCCAACTATTCGACAACCAGCACCAACTATTCCCTCGCTCACCCCATTTTCATCACCATCTCCCTTTTATACTATCGTGGTCCCGGCCCAGACTGCCTGTTCCCTAGCTACCTCTAGTCCCTTAGGTTTCGCGAATCGCTTTCCTGAGGCATCTGCCCTCGCCGCCAACTACCCCCAGCTTTAAAGCCCATTCTCGAACTTGCAAAGCCCTTCTTGATGCTCGGTGCACACTCATTGCTTAGACAGGGTTGACAATCGAAGGCAACGTCAGCTGAGCCTGGCTGTCTTCCTCCTGAGAGGCAACTGTCTGGCTTCCCAACAAGGGACGCAATGCAATGCGCCTTGATTCGTCTAGCTCGAACACGAAAATATGATCCACCCAGTGGCCGCGCCTTTGAGCGCGAGAATGCGGCAGTACATAGTCTTTTGCTTTTTCTCGTATGCGTTGTGAGGTATTGTCGTTCCTGCTACTGCGACTGCGCCAAACCGTCGCTGTGGCCGTCGTGTTTAGTCGCGTAGGCAGGCTGCCCTACGATGACTGTGTTATGGACATAAACAACTGGCAGGGAACAGTACAGGTTGTCATAGGCCAAGGGAGAGAGTTTTTCTCGATGTTTCTTATAACTCCTTATAACCTGCGCTAAACTGTTATGAAGCAATAGCAAAAGAGCAAACCAAAGCCAAACGAGTAGCAGCAGGAAGAGTCTGGGTCTGTCCCGCCCCCCTCTGTCCTTTTCTTACCCCACCTCGACCCGTGGTCCAAAATCAACCCTATCGCGATCTCTCCTCTAGCAATGTCTCTCCCTCAAATTTCCCGTGATCCGCGTCTTTCCTACTGCGCCTATGACCGCCAACGCCCACTCCGTCCCCCACAAGCGATTCTGCTAACACTGCTCCGAACATAGATTATACAGCTGCATCCTTACCCCCCAAATTCATATCCTTTATGTAAGCCCCATTTTCTGCTGCAGCTGTTCCCGCTAGCTGTCCAGTTTTAAAACACAGCCGCTACTGCCGTCCACTAGTTTGCCCATCTGACCTGATAGGACGCGGCTGCAGCAGTTGTTGCTGCAACCGCCTCATCACCAGCACTAGTACTGCGAATATTGTCTATAGTGACGCCACCAATAGCAGTATTAACGGCAGCAGTAGCCATAATGGCAGCTTTCTAGTTGTCGGCGTGCTCGTGGCCCAGCGGCAGCGGTGACGCTGCTGCTGGCAGAGTAAAGGCGGTAATGACTCACAGGCTGCTCGTGCTGCTGCTTCTGCTGATAGTGATGCCGTTACCGTCCGCGCTTTAAAGAAATCGCCGTAGCATTCCTATTACTGCATGTGATATGGAGTTGGGTTTGGACCTAGGTCTGGCTGGATTCGAGCTTGGACTTCGCGGGCCGCGGAGGAGGGCGGTTTAGTAGCTAAGGGGGGCGATGGCGATGAATTTCGGGGAATGGGGAAATTCTCAGGGACGTAGACTGAATTAAAGCTGTGTCTGGGCCTGCTGGATCGGTAAGGGCCAATGCTGGCCATCAGAGTGGTGTTCGTCGGGTTGCTTTTGCTTATGTTACGCGTGTATCCGGCTGTTTATTTCCCGTGTTGATAAAGATGCTGGTTGCTTACTATCGTTTTGCCGTCACAACTAAACTAACGCTACTGTAGATGACGCCTTGACTCTTGGTGGCTGGCCCATATATATATATATATATATATATATATATATATAAGAAATGACTTAACTGCGCTGAAAGCACATAACTATGTGCATTTTGTTCCATATAATTGCATATTAATTTTCATATGTTTGCTGTGTGTACATGTGTTAGTGTGCATTTTTGAATGGACTCCGAATCATGAATGTGGATAGCTCTTGCCTTATAGTATGGACAAACTAAGCCTGTTCTTGCTGTTCTATGCTATCATTGTAGATGCTGTGTGCCAAAGACTAAAAGCCATGCTAGAAACTCGTTCTGTCGTTTTCTCTCTCGTAAGCATCAAATGCATGCATTCGTTTAGACGATCGGACGCGCGACGCTTTACCCCATAGCAGCCCTTACATAATCTCATCTCTGGGTGCTTTCTCCCCCGCCTCCCACCCGCGCTATTCTCTTCCCCCTTACTCCTACCGCGCCTAGGTCCGATCAAGATCAGCAGCAATACAACCCCCTTACTAATACCCCATCGTCGACTCCTGCGCGCCTCTGCCGAGTCCACCGCACAGAATGCACAGGCAGTTGGACTGCAGCGGCGGCGACGGCGGCCACTGCGAACCGACGAGCCCCTTTCTCAATATATAGGGGCCACATACTCTGGGGTCTCATCAACCGACTCACCCAGAGTAACCCCACCCAGTCTACTTCAACCGGAGCAGACCGGAGAAACAGCAAAATCAGCCCCGACTTTAACAAAAGCAGCTTAAAACGGACGCACTCTCCAGCGAGAGATGCATACAAAGTGACACACAGGCAAACTCTCGCTCTAAAAGTTGGGTGAGGCTAGCCAGGTTAGTAAAAGACTGGCTGCTAGGAAAGGTTGGTATTAAAACAAAAAAAAAAAAAAGTAGATGCGACGCTGGATAACGGTGGCATCGCATCTTTGTAGAACTGTGGGACGATAACATCGAAGACGCCAGCAGTAATGACTGTTCTAATCATCTACGTATGGGTCGACTTTAATAACTAAGTCTTTTTAAGGTTGCGCATGCACTTAAGGTGAGAAGCTGGCAGGAATGAAAAACAGGACCAAACGAAAGTCCTACTATGCTACAGTCGATACCATTTATTGTAATTTTCAGCGAAAATAACCTATGTAATATATTTGGTACTTTCACTGTCGCAGGAGGACAGAAAATTTGGCATGGCATGACTTCTTATTCGGAAGCTATTTCACAACCAGTTTGACCAAACGTATTAGGCAGCCTATATGAAGTCGTTGACCGCCATTGAGCAGTTCGAAAGATACTCGTTCCCGGAAAACCAGTTCTATTATGGCCGTCACCAGCAGTAACCATCGAATCCTAGTACAATAAACAAAACCAATAAAGATAGCACGCTCCCCTGGGATGTTTGGGGCCACCCAATTGATAAGAGCCTGCCCCTATTAACGAAACAACTTTTCTTACCGCTGCTTCCAATCGATTAAACTCGTGCGAATGTTAGCAACAGACGGCTTCCCAGTTTAGCTAGGCGAGTGGATCCATCTATTATACAAGATGTGTTATATATCTGCGCCTACGTAAGTCGGCGCTTAGGCGCGCACTTTGAACCCATCGCGCATCAGATGGGAAAGAAGCGTTCAGTTTGTATATGCAGCAGCAACAACAACGCCGCCGCCGCCGCCGCCGCCGCCGCTCAATCTATTGTCTGCCTGTCGTAAAGGCTTGGTTCAAAGGCAATCGGCGCTTGATTCCTGGCAAGCCACACTCTTCAAGTGTTGTAACAGCATTTGAATTTGCGCGGGAATCAGCGAGCGAGAGGAAGAACCAGAAAAAAACAAGATGAAGAAGATGCTGGTTATTCCCTGCGCATTTACAGTGCGATGATGACGAATTAAAAACCATCGGATAGACAGAAGCCGGCGGATGCTTTCACTCTCGTTCAGGGTAGCAATAAAAATATAAAGAGTGTTTTCCGTATTCACGCTGATGGCTAACTAAGCATTAAGCCGGCGCCAGTCTGTGGTCACAAAATGCAATGACCTGCTGTTTCAGACCGCCGTAAGTTTGGCCGTCTGCCACCCACGTTTGTAAACACGAACCAATAGCTAGTGGTAGTTGATCGAGGCGAATCGAAAGAAAATAGGGAAGTGAGTGATGTCTTAAAGCTAAAGTCGAAGACTCAAGCCGTGCTCGTCTATGACGAAAAAACTAGACTCACAGTCTTGTCCGACCGATTCATTCGACTGAGTCCCTGCTCAGTTGGTTGCTGCTAGACTGTCATTTTTTTTATTCGTGAAATGTTGCTGGCCTTGAGTAATAAAAAAAAGTTAAATCGAATGATCGACCATCGGAGCATCTTCGAAAAGCTGTCGCAGTCAAAACACCCGTAGGGTCCGAGTGTGAGTAAGCACTAGAGCACGAAAACCAGCCGAGAAAAAGTTAGGATTTGGAAGAATTTTCGTTTTGGCAGCAGTCGAACCCAGCGTTTACAATCGGCCTACTCTATGACATCAACTAACATGTTACTTTCAGTGACATGACGGTTATTGCTTGATTGTTTCAGTCTACAAGCCATCTCCCATATTTCTGCTATCGAAATAACTGATTACTTGGTCACAAAAAACTCCGAGCGTGACACATTGGCGGCGTAAGGATTTGGGCGGATTCAGTGGTTGTCGCCTGGGCCATTTTGAGCCGCCATTTCTAGCACCAATCCATTACGTGGCCACCCAACTGGGAGTGCTAAATCAGTAAAAAGCAAAACGAAACATTCAGTGACCGCGCGCTATTGACAAATAGTTGTCCGTCATTCTGGACCACCTTGCCAATTTTTCATTTAACCAACAACGACAATAATCGCAAGGAGACATTTATTATATTTCGACTCGGCCTGGCCGATGCCGGCTGGCGTCCTCCAAATGAAATATTCAAATAGAGCTGCTGTTATTTCTATAGGGTTGTGTATGCTGTTATAGTGATAGCTGATAATGCTACACGTTCCGGTCAGCCAAACTATATCTGGTACAAGTATTTGAATAGGTCAGGGTTGATGGAATCGAGTAGAATAAATATTTAATATAACATACATATGAGAATAATCTGTTACTATATGATTAGTAATAGTAGAAATTTAACAATTGCACACTTCTTTCTTGTAATATTTTCGAAATCATTCCCCTTTAGGACACCACACACACACACATACACATATGTAGTGGTAAGATGTTTAAACTAAATAACGCTATGACGGCATATTTTGAGGCTAAACTGGCCAGTATTATAGGATAGCACGCTGGCATCAGTTGGTCTTAGGTTTTAATGGCTTATCTGATCGCACCCGAATTACTAGTGCCTTAAAACAGTGGGCAAACGAAAATTGTCATGGCGGTTAAACGCAATCTAGAAACGGGGCGTTATTCACAAATCTATTTTTGCCTACATTTAATACGCAGTTAATGGATTACCACAATCGATTCAAGTTCTTCTGCTACCCCTTCCATTTGAAGCTGTAAACCCACACCCGCTCATGCCTGTGTATGTCACTTGTTAGGCTCCTCATTGAGGTCTAGCTTCCCTTGCCTTCATCGAACCCACGCATGGACTTCTTCTGCCATTGATTGTTCCCAATGGAGTGTGGACAGTTTGATTGAGGACATAGACACTACACCTTACCGCCATCATCGGCCCGCGCACTTACTGATATGAGCGCAACCACTGCCGAAGCCGCCAACTTGAATCGAATCCGAATTAGATATGATTCGTATCTGAGAAGTGTGCGTTACCACGAACCCCCTGCTCTCCGGCTTATCGTCCTTCTACAAAGGACATTTTCGATAGCAACCATAGCGGTGACAATCCGAATCAGACGATAATAGCCACCCTGACTCCTGTCCGTCCTTCGCTTAGGAGCGCTGCGAGTATAGGGTAGCAAAGGAGTTAGAAAGCCACCTTGCCGCGCCTTTCTTTGCTCGTGCTGTGGCGACGACTTCGTCATTGAATTACATGGCAAGTTGTACAAAGAGGAGCTGGAGGACGGACAACAAATAATCTTTCAAGGCAAGGTGATACTTTAAGCTAACCTATGCCTGTCGTGCTAAAGAACAGAGATCACTATAACCATCTTGCACGTTATACAGACATGGCGTTCTATGCAACCTAGTGCCTTTTTGTTTTTCCAGTGCTACCATTGAACTCAGTTCTGTCGTATTGCCCCAAACCATACGTATCCTTATTGCTTCGTCTGTTCACTGGTAGTTGCTTTTTCCCCGAAGCTTTAGCAAGAGCCTAGGGAAATGAGAGAACTCAGCACGAGAACGCAGTCTACTATTGGAAGCTGCCCCCCGAAGCCAGCACCCGAGGTGGGGCATTAATCGTAGCAACAATTGTATTAGCATTCGAAATTTCGCAAATGCGCGCATTCAACTCTGATCTGAAATCTCTGATCGTCTAATATATATTCAGTTCTTTCTTTCCGGTCCACACAAGAAGCATCTACGGCTCATCGCGAATTCGATAGGTCCACTATTGACAGTTAGCATGAACGTGTCTAGCTGGATTGTTCTATTCGAACAGAGTTTCATGAACGATTGCTTGAACGCTTGCCGGTCCTCAGTTTTAAGCAGGCGGAGCCAGTCACCAAATAAGTAGAGTCATTTTCAATGGGTTAGTAGTACGGTGCGGGAGGCGGGGTTCTGGGGTGGTCCCTGTGGCAATAATCGACGCAAGATGGCATTCGTGGCTCCTTCTCATCGCTGGCAGTTCAAAGGCGACAGTTTTCCCCATGAACTAGTTTCATTCGAGCGATCACCGTGGATTGACATCGAACCTTCGTTTGTTAACGCTCAAAGATCATTGCGTACCTCTGAAATCTAAGTCGGGGTTTACTTCTATCGGAGAACCAGACAAGGAGAGACAATGTTCCGCAGAAAAGGCTGTAACACATTTAGATCGGAAAGCCTGTTGCGTTCTGATATGCCGCTAAAGCAATGGGCCCAAATTACCCCATTTTCCCCTTTTCATTACTTCCACCCATCAACAGCCCCAACTGGGTGACGACATTTAAATTTAGGGCTGATAGAAGGACCCCTCAATACTTGTTTAAAAGTTTCTTTCTTTAATATTCTATAATTCTAGTGTCGTAGCGTTGTAAAGGTAGCATTTTGTCATGTGGGGTAGCCATCGTTGTAGACTGATGCCTGCTAAGCAAATTTCTAAGCTGCGCTTAGTATCTGAGGGACTGAATAGAGCTCTTAGTACATGGTGTGTTACATTGAAAGAGCAGATTTTTAATTTCTATAAAGTATCACTCGATGGGCTGCGCTTATCCGCTGCCTAAATGGTAGGGTCCGAAGCCATAATTTTTTTAAGGGTAAAAACATCGCTTCCATTACGATATGAGAGCCTGCTGGATCCTATGACGTTGTTTCTTTTTTAAACAATCCTTGATTTATATTTGAAGTGTAGATGTTTCAAAGATAAATAATCGTTAGTCGCGATGCAAAGGTGCGACCCTCCCGAGAAATGGTCTCTATTTTTGCTGTTCTTGGAATTGTGGTCAAGATAGTAATTCGTTTACTGCGTAGTCAATCTGCAGATCTGATCTCTTCATGGTTGTTCTGAACGTTACCGTACGGTATCGTTCTCTGTATGTGGACCAAATCCTTAGGGCGTTTCAACATGACCTGATATCGTTAGTATAATGAACAGCACACAAGCTTACCTTTTAGGCCTCTAATCACTTATGTAGCATTACAATCGGGATCGACTGTAATGCTACATAATTCGTAATTTCCGAATTTTTAATTGCTGCCAAACGGATTCGGTAGCGTTTAGCAGCGTCTCTTATTTGGAGCTCATGCAACACACATCATGGCGTTGACGCTGATGATAACGAGACGACTGGTGGGCTTTGAGCGTCGTATAGCGACGAACTAGACTTTAGCTAGGTGTGCTTGGGTGGCTATGGGATAAACAGAAGTAGTGATACTATTACCGGTGGCCGTTAGAGTAGCGTTCGTTTCGTAGGACGATATCGTTGTAATCGGGCGGCACCGACTGCACCTATGCCTCTATAGCTCCTTGGGAGCGCTAGCGTTGCTCCATTCGCCGGCCCTCTCGCCCCGTTGGCAAGTTGTCCATGGCTAGCTCCCGCAGGCGGCAGAGAGCAGGCTCGCGGAGTTCCGCGCCCAAAGCCCCGCCATCCAAGGTTGACGTGGGTAGATTCTACCTTCGAGCCTCACTGTGCAGGGCAGTGTAGTTGTGGGGGAGAGAAAAGCAAAATGGGCCGAGCACACTCACCGCGCACAGGAGACCGGATAGAAACAGACGAAGCGAGGTGCTTCTCATGCGTAGTTAGATGAGCAGTGGCCGAAGAATGGTTGCGAGGTAAGACGCAGTCATGTGGGACGATCTACTTTCAGTCTGTAGCAGTTGGCGTCGCACAGGCCGCAGAGAGAAACAACGAAAAGTCAACCAGTCTGATCGAGACGCGTCAGATGTTGGTTTCGTGCCTAATTCAGATCAGCGATCATGCTCTCAGCTAAAGTGGCGAATATATGAAGCTCGTATAGAAAATTTTAGTAAAGAGATACCGAGGATTGAGCGGATAGCTATTGGGAAAACTCAGATCGGAACAAATGTTAATGCAATAAAGACTAAACGTTTAGACTCAAGTATCAGTGATAAATTATTTATATCTCAAAAAATATATATGTATATATAAATTATTTATTTATATCTTAAGCAAAAATACGTCATATTGGTTTTCGTGTGTTGCAGCAGAGCGGGCAGGGATATTTCCGTGTGTCTCGATTTGAGTTTCTATGCGTTTTTGTTTTCGATAGGTACCTGTTTGATGAGGTATCCTGTCGTATCGAGCAGATTGCGTGGACACTTCAAGCTGCTCAAAACCTGCCGAATATCGAGACCCGGTGGAAGACCCGCAGTGGCTGCTGCCACTGGGGCACGGAGCGTGTCTAAGGGCATTTACGGGCAACTGCTTGTCGTTATTGACGAAAAAAGGCAACTCTCACTTTTCCCGCGATGACTTCTCAGTTAATACTTCACAAGACACATATAAACATGCACATTTGAGTGGCCACAATTTTTGCTTTCCATGAACAAGGATTACGTAAATCTAACATGTATCCAGTGGATTAGAGGGGCACAATATAAACGATATTATATCACTAATTTGTACGCAATAGTAAATGTTTAACACTGGCGAACTGTAGATCACGCTAGGTCGATTGGATTGCACATCACACAATTAACTTAGCTTTTAAGTTCTCTTCTGTTCTGTATGTATTTACTTGTCCTCTAGAGTGACGCTTCGAGTGAGCAAAGAACTACGACCCACAATTTGTGAAAAGTGAGTTGAACATTGGAAAAAAAACGGGTAGAGATGACGAGCCACAATTAGCTTGATGTACTAAACAAACACGTTTATCGTCATAATGATCACGAAGATAGCTGAATATTTCTGGGACGGATAACATTAACTTTGCGAGGCGTAACTTTATCATTATTGTACTCTGCTATCAATGTGAAGAGTTACCTGCCGCCGATAGCAACACTACATGCAGGTGTTTCTTTTACTCGCGAGTAGCAACATGAACAGCCATGGACCGCGCCTTAAAATGTTTAGGTCCTATTAGTCAGTCTGATTGAACTCATCTGTTTGCTCTGGCCGATTCGCGCGCGCAATTCACTTTCCTCTATACAGTAACAATACAGTGATCTCCAGTGATATTTGCCTGTTTCCTTCCGCAGTGGCAAACACTCGCGTATTTTTTCTTTTCAATGTCATGGATACGTATTCGGACAGAGCGACGCGACGCTCGGCGTTTGCATCATTTTCAACTCATTTTACGGTTGTTCGTATTAACTTCTTTTCGTCTGAGCCTTGTTATGTCCTGTGCTTCCTTTATAACAGTGCCGAGCAAAGACAGCCTCTGTCCTGTGTCCTGCTGAAGCCGAACGCTGCCTACCACGAGTGTTGCAGCCACCGCCGACGAGCTTCTCCAGCAGCTAAGGGTAAGGCAAGCGACTAGGCAGGCATCCAGGCAGGCGCCCAACCAGCCAAGTCTCTATCGCTGACGCTCTCCGGTGCGGGGCTCTTCCCCAGCAAAGCAGCAGCGGCCGTGGGCAGCTGAGCAGGCTCCCTTTCCTTGACGTAAAAATCGGTCAGTCATCGGTTTTTATCCTGAGACACACTAAGGTTACATACAGCGATGGTGGCAGTGGCCGACACGGCCAACAGCAGCAGGCACCAGCGAACAGCCGCAGAGGCTCCGGCAGAAGCCGGCAGAGGGGCCAGCCGCCAGTCAGCCAGCTTAGGCAAAGCGAAGCGCACAGCTAGAGAGTCTTGTTATTTTTCCATATAGGTTTCGAGTACTGTCGTTCTACCCTGCTAGAACCGCCCAGCAACCGACCGAGTCGGCCAGCCCTCAGAAAACAGGACTGCCACTGCCATGGGCCGCCGTTCGTCCGACCAGCGGCTCACACCGCCTTTGCCGCTACTATTCGGCTGTACCAGCAGCAACACAAAGAAAAGATGGAGGCATTTTTTAGTCGTTTTTTTTTTGGGTAGCACCAACAGCAGCGGTCCTAGTAGTAGGGATATGTAGGGGAAGGGCCGAAAGGGGGTGCCACACAAAAAGAACGGTGGTTCTGGGTAGCGGTAGTCTATGGTGGGCCGGCAGAAAAAAAGGAGGCGGCTACCGATGCGCGTCCGAGCCCAGTTGCGCCCGCGCTCTGTCCAACCGACAGAACGGCAGCAGCACCTCAGAGCGCAAATGATCAGCGTTGACGCCAGTCCAACAGCAGTGAGAATCTCATCATCACCACCGTGAGACGCAGCGCCAGTTAGGTAACAGCGGCAGTATCGGGACAGCGGTAGCAGCAAAGGAGCAACGGCAAGACAGCGCACTGAAGAAATGCGCCAAGGGGCCGAGAACAGCTGAGCGACGTGGCCTAGACCAGGGCCTGTGCTGCAGTCGCCACGGCCGTCTGTCTGCCGTCGCACGCACCCTACGTATAAAAAGATCTTCATGCGTCTCCCAGCCACTGCAGCCATCGCTACTCATTCTGCCCCTCTCCTGCTCATTCCGTTTTCTTTTTTGCCCCTCATATATTACTCTACCATTTTTTTTTCGCGTGCCTTCTTGTCGTAGTCGCTCAATACTCCTGCTGCTTTGCTGTTCCACATTAACCCTCTCTATCTCTCTATCATATTTTTGCCCCACTCTCACACGATCGGTGGACCGACCGCTCGGTCACCAGCGTGCTTATGTCGCTCGCTGTCCCATTTTACCGGCTGTATCGTTTTCTCTCTAATACGTTTTTATTTATGTAGAAAAGTTTTTGCGGAGACGCTGTTCCCCTGACGTGGAGCGCCCGGCGCTAGTGCAGCCGCTGCTGAGGTAACTGCCGAGGTGGCTCCACGACTAAGACACGGTTGTAGGTCCCAGCACGCATTCGACGCCTAGGTCGTAGACTAACAGCAGGTTCAGGCGCCATAGCTTAGACGAAGGCCATGCAGATTCGCGCTAGCTGCCTCAGTGCTACTGTGAGTGAAGCTTCTCACACCATACCTGCTCTGGTGTCGCTATCATGCGCCTTGCACTCCAAGCCCAAAGTCACTATTTACTACTACTGCCTCTTAGCTTTGGACCAGCACAGGGGCATAGATCTACGCGCGTATATTTGAGCACATAGGCACACGTCGCGATTCTTCCTAGGAGGGGTTCTAAAGGTTTGTCATGTACTTAGGGACTTCAGAAACTATTTTTCTCCCTCATTCTCTTTGCTTGACTCGTAAATCCTTCGTATTTTAGACAGGGCGGTACCCTATGCGGTAAGAAAGCGGGGACTTAACCAGAACAGAGGGACAGAGAGCTGGAAACCCAATTTAGTTCAGCTGGCCTGTGTAAGTATAGGTGCTGTAGGGACACGAAGGGTGATCAACTATTACATCGGCTAACTACATACTTCGAGGAGAAAGTGGCGTGGTCTGCGTGGCTGATGCGCATCTCTTCGAGTATGTTACCACGGCAACTATGAACAAGTAAGCATGCGGTCACCGCTGGTTCAAATCTCAGCGTTGGCAAAGATTGTGTTACTATTGTGGATCATTACAGAAGGCTACTTGAGTTGTTACCACGCCATTTCATAAAGCTGTTGAAAAAAATCCGACAAGAATCGTCTTCTAGCCTCTAGTATCTAAACTTCTAGTTCAGTGGGCAATTTCTCAATGCGTTACTTAAGCAGGCGGTAAAAAAACACAATGGCATTGGCTGAGCGCGTCAAAAACATGGCCGACTAAGAGCAAAAATCTCTGTGGTCGTTCTGGACGTGTGCCGTGTATAGCTAGATCTCCTCATGGTCAGTGTGTTGTATAAGCGTGGTGCATTTTATTTAACTGCGTTTAACCAATGAGTAAGCAGACTTATTACGAAACTTCTAGGGAGATTGTTCGGCAAATGCTTTGAACTCAATGCTATTAATATTTACATTCGTAATTATATTAACAGTTCCTTCCTATGAGCAAAATATATGTCAAATTTAATCTAATGTTATACAGCATAGTTTATATATAGGCAATAATCGAGTGTCCGAGTACTACCACTACGCTCTACATAATTAAAAAATAATATATATATAGAAAGAAAAGCTCCTATATATATATATATAGGAGCTTTTCTTTCTCGTTTTTTACTACCGAAATCATACGCTCAATTCTTGATGCATTACCTACTATTGGAACACAACACTTACCTGGGGGCACATTTTACAGCCGTATTTCCGGGGGTTTGCTGATGCTGCCCCGGCGTTGAGGGGCCCTGCTTTTGCTAGCGGAGGCCCTACGAGCAACATGTTAGACATGTTATGCCCGTTCGTATGCTGTGCTTGACCTAACGCGCGAGCTCCCGCTTGGCTAAGGACGCCCCCCGCGCCATACATAGCGTTCACGTTTGCAACGTTAGCCACGTTGGGCGCCGAAGGGGCGAGCGGTGCTAGAGGGGCTAGCGGGGGTAATTGCGGCTCCAAAGACCGACCATCTTCCGCCAGGCTCGCCGAGTGACCTAGATAACGAAGACATAAAACAAAAAAACATGAAAAAACGGACGATTGAACCCGTTAGCTCAACTAACATTGATAGCTTTCGTGCTAGCCTACTTCTGTCTGTTGCTAATGTATGTATGTTCTTATGTGTTTTTATTCTCCAGGTCTTTGTGTGTGGGCTGTAGAGGGGTTGTTTTCTCAACTAAAACAATTTTTCATATAAATGTCGTCGACGTTTTAATATTACTTGATCTCTATTCCTACGTACTCCTCGACAGAGGATGCCCTTCTAAAGCATTGTTACATGGAAATTCTATTTAATCGGTTAATTATTTTTTTCGGTTATTTAATGAATTGGTTTATATTATTAATAAATTTAATATTATTGTCGTGCAGAGTTACTAATTCACCGATAGTGGCTCATTATGTATACTAACAGATGCTGGCGTGTAGGATAAATATGGCTAAGGTAGTAGGGAATGGTAACACGTTTGGATTTACTCCTTAGAGCATGCCTTTTTGGAGACCTTTTTAAAGAAGGGTTCAAAAAGTTTACCTTTAGCCCGATCGATCTAAAAACAAGGTCGATCTAAAAACAAGAAAAATCTATCTAAGAAAAAGATCTAAAAACCTTTAGATCGATCTAAAAACAAGGTCACTAAAACTCAAATCTCATTTACCTGACATATAACTATAATATTATATATATATATATATGCACACGTGGCCAACTAAAGACACCAGCCAACTCTAAATCACTTAGAAGAAGAATTGAACGTTCGGACGCGCATTTCCGTATAACCGGACAGAGAGTAACACAAAACACAGCCAAAAGAATGGCCCCAAATTTGCTGGGTAGCGCTCGAAGCTGGTTCATACAATGCTGCTGACTCTTTCTCCGAGGGGCCTTTCAAGGACACGCACCGCGTAAGGCCAACTAAAATAATGCGTCAACAGTGTCCTAATTTTGTTGATTTCTTTTTCCCAACTGAACAGAGGCGGAATCGATACTACTGAGACGAGTTGAAAGGCCGACATAACACGACTGCAATGTTGTTGTTCAGTATAGGCTATATAATCAACTGATTAAAGCGAAAACCGACTGGGAAATGCCTGGCATATTTTGTCTGAGCTTCAAAGAAAAAGAAACATTTCAATACAACGTAACATATCCAATGCTTAATTTCCTGTCCAGTTGAAAGAACTACAGTCTTAAGAAGAAAATTAAAATCTGTTTTTGATTGTTTTGTTGGTTTTGTAAAAATTTGAGCTGAATGGCAGTCAAAGCTCGACCACGTTCCGGACCAACGAAACGTGGCAAAAAAAACTTACCTTCCTAGAAAAGAAAGGAAATATGGTTTTGTATGTTGCACAGATACGTGCGTAAAGTTAACTTGTGCTTTAATTGCTGGTCTGTTGACATAAATCACGAGATCGAAGGGTTATTGCTAATTGTTTGGGTTATACGAAATTGAATCGAGAGCTGTTATTGACACTGATACGGCGATCAGGATCTATGGACGCTGGATGCGTTGATTGGTGTAAAAACGGTTGTTTTATTTTATTCAAACTGAACTAGAAACCCCAATAGAAATATAACATGATTTGAGACCAAGAGAAGTTTGGGGAAATTTTACAGTAGAAAGTTTAAGCTCTTAACAAAATCACTGCTGGTCTTACCTAACTGCGTTTACAAACATAAGCGGAGATATGGACTGTTGTTGCCGATTTTAGTGTCTTGACTATATGTCTATATATATATATATATATATATATAGTATTTACGTACACATACGCGTCATAGCGGTCGTCACAAATACCTCTAAAAAAACGTTCTGTTTATAACTATTTTGTCTTCGCGGTATTCGTTAGTTGGCCAAATTCAACACGATCTTCATAGCTCATACGTGTATATTACTTTTCCCATTTGGCAATTCAATAATGAGATTACGCTGCAGACAAGTTCTATCTCCATATCGATTTTTACTCCAATATAGGGAAATCACTTTCAATTGAGAATTCCGGCTGAACTTCGCTGAACACGGTAGGGACTGACTGTGCCGTAGCGCCTATACTTAGCAATAATTTCTTTCGATCATGTCAGCAGCGCATATTGCAGTAGCTTGGCCTTCTGCCCAGGCATCATAACACTGTAGTTTCACCTGTTTACCAGGACACAAGCGCTGACAGTGACGAGTTCTGCTGGTCCATTCAATAAGGCCGCATATCTATGCAAATGAGAGTAAAATGAATAATAGCAATAGTCGTATTGACAATAAATCATTTTAACAGGCCAATGGACGTATCTGCAGCGGGTAATCTTGCATGTGCGCTAAGCCATGGAGCAGAATTAGAAAGCGACAACTTCCTACTGCCTGACAAGCGTGGTCTGTACCGGCTTCAACGTTCAGTGCGCCATAGTCGTGTAAATTAAATATGTTAAACTATAGGTAACAATTCAGTAATTCTGATGGATTTTTAATGTCCTTAAATCTAGAAGCCATGGGGGATCTTCAGGATTACCTCGTGCAAATGTTTCTAAAAATTTTCAGGCAGTAATCCACTCTCTCAACTCTAACTTCTATTGATAATCAGTGAAACACTGCAAATAGAACATCATTTTCCGTGACATCACAGACTCTGTAGTTGTTTTATAGAAAGGATAAAACTGACTGTTTGTGATTATTTCGTCATATCAGTGTGTTCCATATATAGGTAAATAGAACGCGTTTTCTTTCGGAGGTAACCTACATGCTGAAGAAAACGGCGACCTGGCTTAATTACCAGCTGCTGTTGATGGTTCCAAGATCAGATAAGCGGTCAAACCGGCATCGTTCTAAGGGTCACCTGTATAGCTGCTATTAGGCTAAAAAAACGGACGGTACGGTACCTTACCGAATATGCGCGCAATCTACAACAGCCCTAAGTCTGAAACAGTCCCTATACTGACTCACTGTGGCAATATTCTGTTCATGTCATCGGTGTTTACGTTTATATAAATAATATATACATGTAAAAACAAAGCTGAATAAACCTACCGCGTCGTCTGCAAGCTATCGCTATGTGTACTTTTTCTGCGTTGTTTTCTAAATCAACAACAATCCGTCTGCTTTGACTGAACATACTAGCATTGGGTTAGTGTATGAACAAAAATTGCATGCTTTCCTAAAATAACTAGTTTGTCTTAATAATAGCTGGCTAGGGCTACCTCCCGCGGGCCGATGGAGATGGTCAGCGCAAACGCGTCCGCCCCCTCTCCAACGGCTGTAGTCAATGGATGGGGTAAGGGAGAGTATAGGGAAAATATTACGGTTGGGAAGTTAGTGGTACTCCCAGTCGGACCCTCTGGGGAGTTCTACACTGACTGCGGTACACGGAGCTCACAGTTCTTCACTGGCTCATCTTCGAGACCCTGTAAGAGGGAGAAAGAGGGCCAGCAACATGTTGCATTGGCTAATACATTGATTACTTGGTCGGTTCTTCAGTGCCTTTATCGCTGCCGCCGCCCTTGCTAGCAGGCAAAAGAGTCAGTTATTTGGGGGATTGGCACACGCTGCGATGTGATCGCTAGGAGCCCATCCAGCAGTGAAACATTTTGGCACAAACAGGTAGCAAGCGATCTTCTTGACTTCAGAAACCTTCTTTGACGGCGCCTTTCTTCGTCCTTGTTTGCATCTCAATATCGTCTTTTCTACAGCTGTAACCGAACGGGGCCTCCAAATCTAAAGGATTCGTCAGGCATTTGACGTCAAAAAGTGTCATCGTACGAATGGGCCCGGTCATAGAGATTGGATAGAAAAGGTAGTGCTGAATGGACATAGCAAGGGACTGCGTATGATAACTGCGACTATGTAGGGAAGCTGGATCGATTTATATTTGCAAACGTCTTTTCTATACGTGACCAATCTTTTGTTTGTAACTTAAAACACAAGTTCTTACTTGTACAGCCTATTCGTTAATTTTCTAACGAGCCACATTGGGAAGCATATTTTTTTACAAGCACAGACAGAATGCTTTTTATGACCGATGCACGCGACATATGGTTCCTATATCGAATATATTTATTGTAAGCTAAAATAATTAGGCGTTGCAGATTAAGTGCAGCCTAGTGTATATATGCATATATACAGATGAACAGATATGTTCGACAAAAGGTCGATTAAATAACCACGAGTCCGCGTTAAAATGTTCGCCATTTTCTCCAGCCTAATATTTCACACTATGGATATACGCTAACACCAAAATCATCTCACTTTTACATTATCACAACGGCCACCGTATGCTTTACCGGTGATAGAGCATCTCCTAGTCGAACAACGTTGAGTTGAGGGGGATTGTCTGTGTGTGTCGGCCAGCAACGAGTTAATTTTTAAAAGTGTTTCCACATCGGCTGCGGTGGGACGCTTTGCCTCGGGTACATTGTGACTATATGTGTATGCGTATCTGTACGTGTGTTGGCAGTACGGGGGACGAACCATACAAGGGGCTTGTAGATAGGCAGATGCTGGAGGTGCGTGCGTTGTCTTGGGTACGTTCGTTCTAACCCTTGAGAGCGCGGACTCGTCCCCTGATGATGGTGGTGGCTCTGGATGGGGAAGTCTGACCATATACGCCAAGGTCTGACCAATTGGCTGACAGCATCCGCCTCACCGCTGACTGCAGTTGGCATCCGCGCTACGGGTCAGACTCGCGGGCAAAGGCCCTTGACACAAAACGATACGGCTAACAGGGTGTCATGCCATCGTTCGTCTGGTTTACGCCGTGTACCTCACATGCATTGGCCTGGCCAGCTAGTGAGGCTCGGGAGAGACCCGTTTGCAATATCCGTGCGGATGGACTACTAGGCGCTGATGACTGGTCGAGCTAACGTGCTTCTTCGAGGAAGAGGGCCTGTGGTTTGTTGAGCTATCTTTTATATAGATAGACAAGGGTCTCTTACAACCGGCACTCCTTCTGCACTGTACCCCTAAATCTCGACATGGTCCGGGATAAGCTGGCCAAGCCTGGCCTGCCGAGATTGCTGTCTACAAATTCAGTGTTTATATTGGGCAGTTACGGTCATCCGCTTCATTCTCCTGCTTTGCCTTCGGGCCCCGTCTTTGGTAGAATGCTCTGGTACATCATTCAGACTCTAAATGGAAATTAGAGCAATGCCCACCGGCCGTGTTACAAATCAAACGCTTATTCTACTGCCTAAAAAACTCCGATCTTAAGTACGTAACTTATTCTACATACACACACACATACGTATATGTGTACATATAAACATATAAACGTGGTAGCTTGGGCCACCAAACCTCTGGGTACAACAACCAAAAGTCAAGAAATTTTCTGTATACACTGAAAGTGTCATTATACGTATTGAATACAACCATCATGCACTCCGGTTAGAAGTTAAGTTCAGAATTTATGCCCCTTATTAATTATTCTCGATAGGCTCTGCCTTGATTTTACAATTAACTTTTTAATAAAAATCGCGCGTCAGACATTTTTGCTAAATGAAAACTAATCAGAGCATTTCTGAAATATACTAGATACAAACGCAATTCAATTTTTACCTAACAGCAGGCCAAAAGCCCCAGAAATGCAATTTAAACGACCCAAGATTCAAAACCGCTAAAGAATTCAAAATGTGTAAAAAGCCCCAAAAGAGCTAACCGTTAAAGCTTTGTTGGAGGATGCAATTGCCGGTTTATTGTTGTTTTGTAAAGCGAGCGTTAATATCCGTATTAAAAACATTACGTATATGAAAAGTGGCTTTTTGAACCATCTTGGTGGACTTTCGATAAACTTCCCGTCTGCCCCATACAAGTCTCCCGTAGGGTTTCTTTTTTGTAAATCGAATGAAACCGGCAATAACGTAGATTGACCGGTTTCGAAGAATGAAACTTTCGTATTGGTGAAAAATTTGTCAGTGCCGAAGAATTCGATGACCCCTGAAGTTCTGACTAAAAAGAACTAAATTTCGTCTGGTATCAGGGGTGGAGAATGAACGCATGCAAATTACAGAATTGTACATAAAGACATAGGGAAAAATACCGGATATGGACTTGTCCAACATATGTGGTATTAATAAAACGTAAACACACGGAGAAAGGTAGTAAAACTATGAAATCTGTTTGCCAAATGTGATCGAAAAGCGATCTTTATCCATTGTCTCCGCATTGGACCAACCCTGCAGGGACAATCAATTTCTTTGAGTGACTGGAATATAAAAAAAAAAGTTGCCCGTCTGCAGACGACCTCCCATGGATACGAGGACGATGTTTATGAGGCAAAATGAATTGAGATGAAGATTAGGAAGAAAGGGTTCAGATCTCAGTTAAAACTATTCGAGAAGTGTTTCTGGTAATTGCGAATATTTGATATACAATTCAGCTGGTACTTCTGAGAGAGCAGTTTTTGTCTGTTCCTTTGTACCTTTTTTAGACTTTCTTCAATTTTTATTATAATTTTTGAAAACTAAGCATAACGCTAGTTACATTAAACGGATATCCCTGCCAGAAGCATCTCTGTTAGCATACGTTGAACAGTTCATTTAGATTTTTTTTTTTATTTAGGTACGTGTCTACATTAAGGGAAGACGTTAAAATTCTATTCATGCCATTACTGAATATGTGTTTACAGAGGGGCAACGGTTAATACGGATGCTAAAAAGAGCATCTCTCACGACTAAATCGAAACGATTTATATCCTTTTTCGTAAACCTGTTATGCCATAGCTCCATTCTTAATTTAGCCTTTCTTGATTTTTCTTTGTAAAAGGAAGCACCCTTACGTCGGGGACGTCGTTATTACGATGTTCATCATTAGCAACCCTTCATACTTTCTCCGTAATTATTCCCGTCCCGCGCTCATCCTTCTTCCACTGTTTTCTTGAAACTAGTTTAGCATGTACACCTTGAACACTGTGCACTATTCTACATTTTATTTGACCTTCGTCTGTCATCAAGTAGCCAGTATCATCGCAGAACGTTGGAGCGCTGATGTCAGCAGGAACAAGGGACAACTATTGAGCTCTAGCCCAATGCAGCTGGGCACTGGCCAAACTTAGACGACATAGCGACAGCTTGTAAACCCCTCTTGAACCACAACAGTAGCAACGCCATGGTGTAAAATTAGCAGATGAAAATAAAGATTTCCGTAGCCCCCTGTAACCGTCAATGCCCAGCTTTTAATCCAGTTAAGCAGAGCACTCAGGATCCAGGAGAAAGTTGATCACCTGCTCTTCGCTTTTCCAGCAGCATCGGCATCACAAAAAAGCAGGAGCAGCAGATCAGTCCCCTTTCATAGGCTACCTAACTGCCCATTGCTTCGTTGAGGTAGATTCTGATCCCGCCAGCTTCTAATGCCAATACAATACAACGGACTGCTACTGACCGTCTCTCCGTCGAGATCCACCCATTCTAGCGACTCTACGGCCGCTGCTATGGGCTCCGGCATTGGTCCGTTCACTACCCCGTTCCATAGTCAACTGCTTGGCCCTGTAGCTCTATCCTTCCTCTACGTATGCGTGTTATGCATCTCTTGCCCCGTCGTCCGGCGACAGCCTACCACCGCGCTCTACCGCTGCCGAAGCTGAGGCTCTGGCCGTTCCCTCAGCTGTTGGCGGCGATGGCGGCTTGCTCTTGCCTCTCTTGCTTAACCTTCTTTTGGTTCTCATGCCATGCACACAGCAGGCCGCTTTGGCTGGTGGTGCTAATCCTGCTGCTACTGCTTCTGCGCTGGCGGTGAGATCTCCGTCAGCAGGGCGCCGTCACCGCCTTCGTCGCATTGGAGAAAGGGTAAAGAGTTGAACGGTTAGGCCTGGTTAAGGCGGACAACCGGGGAAGGCTAGCGATCGGGAGCATAGAAAGAAGCAGGAGTTGGGGGTTGTGCGAGGAGAATTTAGGAGCCTTTAGGAAAAATTCAATGGGGGGTTGAGCACATCGGGTCTGCCTTGGAGGATCCAATACACAGGCGAAGCCCCCGACGGAGGCCGGGAAGGCTTCCAGTTGGTTCCCTGTGCAGAAAGAGAAACGGGTTGGTCGGTTGGTTACTTCTGCTGCGCTGCTTCCCCTTTTAGTCTCTCGTTGGATTGCATCTGCTGCTGATGTTGATGCGGCTGCCGCCTACGCCTTGAGGGTGGTCGACTGAACAGCTCCTTGGTTGATGCAGAGGGCTTCGAAGAGGACTAGTTGTACGATGTGGGCCATCAGGACTACGAGAGCCACGAACGCTGACTGCTGTGTGTTTCGTGCCTTCTGAGCAAAGAGAAGAAGGCCAAGGCAAGGGGGCATGCTTGGGGTGACACCTGGGGGAGTGGATGCGTTGAAAAGAAAGCACGACGCACCCCTGCGTTCGCCCTCGCTGCTGCTACTGCCGACGCCGCGGCCGCCGCTGACGCCACTGCCTTGCCGACGAGGTCGAGCTGCGGCCACAGGCATTATCGCTGGCGCAGCCGTCAGACCCGCCGGTCTACGGGAGGAGGCCAAGCGGCGGGAGGACGGGTGAGGGACATTGCATAGGCTAACGCTGCTGGTGAACGAAAGAACCAACCCCACGCCAGCAAATGTACGAGCAGCAATAGAAGCAGCAGAAGCTAGCGCGAATTGAAAATAGAAGCGAATGGTTGCCCCCGAAGGGGCCTTCTCCGGCTCCTTTACCCTTACTACTATTGAACTTGCAACTACGACTAGTCTACGCGGACATCGCTGTGGCCACGGTGGCAGTAGCAGTAACGTTGGGCTAGCCGCTGGCTCGGCAACACATACACGCACATATTATAGTCAAACGCCGACACATACAGACACAGGCTCCTGGACACCTAGAATGACGCATTGGCCGAAGGCTCTGACAGCACATAGGCTGATGCATATAATAGACCCAGAAAGCTGGCGTATTACGGAAGCCCATTGGAGGCTGTTTACGAAAAAAAAAAAAAGCACAATCCAATTGACGCGATACTGCTTTGGCCTAGCTAGTGAGGATTAAACAGGGCAAACGCTTGCAGGGAAAACCGAGTCGAGCCAATGCTATTGACGTCACGCCCGTATCCGTGCCCCTATACACACCACTGCCAAGTCGCCTGCCGGCGTGTCAAGGGGCAGTTGTATAGAGTATAGATAAGGAGGAAAAGTAAACAGCTTGTCTGCATGGCCGACCCCAAAGCCTTCAAATTCCGATCAAGTTCCCGTCAACAAAGGCCTTTTCTCTACCACTACTACTGCTACTATGAGTACTTAAAACCTTACGGTTCGCAGATACCCAGCTTCGGACCCGTATAGTGGTTACGCTTGAAATGACTTGAGGAAGCTCGGTAAGGCTTGACCGCTTGATCCGAAAAAATCTACATAAGATTCCTATTCGATCTCACTAGTGAATCGGCATCGTTTTCTTAAACGTGCCATGACTCTCATAAATCTAGTACGTGACATGACGCGTGGGGTTGTAGAGGACGACAGTTAGCGTATGCAGCATGAACTTGTCCCGTCGTCCTAATGGCAACCTCATAGGGGAACTGACCGGCAATACATCGTGGCGCGTGGAAAAAAAAAGTTACATTTGCAATCTCTCGCGTGGTCTGACCAGCTCAGAAAATGCTCATGATTATCAAGGGATAGGATATAAGCATTAAGCTTTTTGGCACATTTCAAAGAGCCAGCATGCTCTAGTTGTAGGTCGAGCGATATACGTATTTTATTGATGAAACGTATGCAAATACAAAGGCAAACTGGTCCGCAAAGGTAGCGATGCGATAAAGCTGACGAACAGGAGATTATGAGTTGACGTTATCTAATCTTTATGAAAATCGTTTTGAATTAAACTTCTGATGGTTTGTTATTTTCTTATCGTTTCTATATTCTGTGCTTTCCTGCTGCGAGGTAACCATTCCTTTTTACACAATGCTGTTATGATAACCTTTTGCTATATCAAAGCTATGCTTAGAGATACTCTAATCATGCCGGTTTTTCCGGTCCAGACGCTCGCTCTCTTGTAGGTATTCTGCTGTTAATCAGATGCAAGATTTGGACCAAAGAGAAAAAACGCGTCACGTTATGGTAGGTTGTTAAGGGACTTGTTGATATGATTGGACGGGTCACTGATTCAAGTATTAATCACCAAACTAGTCGTCGGAGCGACATTAGACGCGGATATTGTGTTTGATTTACCCAGATGGGCTCGTGTCTTCAGAGACATGAAGTCCTCTTACCTATAGATTTTGCCCAGTTCGCTATATGTGTTCAGCTGGAGCATGCACGGCTGACTTTACAGCGGGTGACCAGCAAAAGTTAAACACACATTTTTATTATGTTGTTTTACCGTCAGTATCGTCATAAGAGTACTTGCGCCACGTAGTGTAGTCTGATTGGCTTCACGGATTGCGAATTGACGATCTTTCCGATCAGAAGCAATCGAGAGCGTCCAAACTAAGCTTCTATATGAACGCTCAAATATGAACATGGCTTGTTATCTACTAAGACCCTAACTAGCTAACATTTATGTTGAAATTCTATGTGACATAGTAGTAATAACGACAATACCAGTGCTGAACCATAATATACCATGGAAACGTTGCCGACAAACCCCCTGGTATGCCTATTATAGATAAATAGAAAGTTCATTTCCAGTAGATCTCCGAAGCGGTTTACTGCTAGCGATATCGATTGACTATGCAGCGTCTATATAAGGAAATTCTTAATATTCTAGTGGAATATTATAGCATCGAAAAGGGGTTGTATTTTTTGTTTTTGTTTTTTTTTTTTTTCTAGCATTGAAGCGCTCCTGTTTAGGCTTTCTCATAAAGTCTTCGTTCTGCTGCAACTAGAGCCTACATTGTTGCTGTTATTAATAAGCAACAGGAGAAGCGTTACAATTGAACCGACCGTTCATCGATTATCAGTTGAATTAGTTCATGTCGCGCCAGCATCAACAATGCGTGACGGCTCTCCGGCCGCTGGTCGATTCTTATCTATCTTTGTATTAATCTACCCCTCCGTAGCAAGACCCCTGTTCCACCATGGGGTTCGCAGGAGGCTCACTAATATAAATCGTATGGCAAAACCACTCGCGTTCTGAAAATAGGACCACGGGGCGATGCCTTTCCTAACTGAACCGTTCGAAGACGACAACGAAAGTTTATTTGGTCATGTGTGCATTAATTATGAAGACGAAATAGAAAAGCACGCTATGATACATCGCCGTTAGTGTATCTAAATCAAATCTTTCAGGTAGGTTTGACGCCTAATATCCAGGTGGACACAGCATGAGAATTCAAGTATAACCTAAGCAAACAACTGTGTCATAGAATGGATAAATACCATTAACTTCTACTTAAATTAACCCACCTTTGGATGCTTGCCATAAGGTTGGGGGAACAGTTACTTTCCGACGATCCCCAAGATCAAGAAGAGGCAATGTACTTTCTACAGGTTACGAAAAAGACTTGTTATTAATCTTTAAAAAAAAAAAAAACAATAACATACTTAAAGTTCAAATAGAGTCGGCTTGATGTGAACTAAGTTTGTCAATACGGCTTGGCGTACAAGCGGTCTTACTATTCCCCGTGTGTAGAATATGATAATTTCGTTTATCGTTATAGTTATTGAAGAGAATCTTTTTCGCTTAACGTCGTTCTTATCCCCAAAAATAGCTTTATAGCTTCCACTCGCAAGTGACTCTTGGGCAACCCATTCTTTTCTACGGAGCTGTCGCTGATCCGATTCCTGGGAGCGAGACGAGACTGATTCGGCCAGGGCCCGTTATGTAAGCACCAATGTGCGCTCCGATCCCCGACTCAACCTATTATCAGGTCTGCCTACCTCCGCAAGCTCCTTGTTTTTCTAGCAACGCCTCTCATGGTGACGAACGGATTGGGCCACTTGGCCATCTACTGCCGACCACCGTGGTGATTCCTTTTCAATTGCTTCTTCACATCTCGATCAATTCAAATATTATTTTTTGCTAGCACCCGATCCATCAAGCGTCGTTCGTCGACTGCCCAGTCGATTCGTTCTAGTGGACCTCGGGCTGGTTTGCACAAAATCAACACACCAATGGGGGATTTGTGTGTTACCCCAGTCCCTTTCATCCAGACTAAGTGCACTCAATGAAGAGAGGTTCTCCGCTTTCCGAAGCCGTTTGCTCCTCTTAAGAGGACTATCTCCTGGCCGCTCGGTGCACTGCTCCCAGGCCGCTATGTCCAGTACGTCCCTTTGGCCGTGGCCTATCCAGGCCGTAATTTTTTTCCTATATGGAGTGAGGAACAGTATCTCATACTTTCTCTGTTATATGATCGCCAGTAACTGGTCGTTTTCCCGATCGTCCGCTCTTGGGCTATTTACACGACTACTGCTGTAACCATTATTACTGCAGTGCTTGCCGGTCCTCCCTCATCGAACCTTTCGATGCGTACGTCTGGACCAATGTATTCGGAATAAGTTGACAAACGGCTTTAACGCAGCCGGTAAAGGTAAGGATATGTAAGGTAAAACCATGAGAGTCATGTTGCTCTAGGACACGTTACATCACTTCAACTCAGTCGACACTTCTCCATCGTCTTAGCTTTGTCCTAACACTTCTTCCCACTCGCTGTGTATCTAAGCGTACACAACTGATAGAAAAAGAAAGAAGAAGGAGCGCAGCTTATGAACTCTAATGCTGGATCGGGTCTCCGTGTATTTGGTCGGCCAGCTCCACGGGCGTTCCCTTAACTTCGGTTGGAGCCCCCTTTGCCGACTCACCGGTAGCAACACGACTTCACTAACGCTGAGGTGCGAGGATCAACCCCAGCTGAGTCTAGCCGCCTCCACCCCTCCCCCCGCTCGAGGAGTAGTACTAATTGTAGTAGTGGTGGAATTATCCCGGACGCACAGCCTGGGGCTCAGGCAACAGAAACAACGCGGTCCCTTTTTCGCCGCGAAGAGCTGCAGCCCTCAGCCGCATCGGGTGCGCGACTAGCAAAAGCAAAGTAAACGATGGGACGCAACTACCCCGAAAACGAGAGAAAAAGAGAGACTTTGCTCCTACCCAACTCTAGCTATAGAGCGGTAAGGCATTGTTGGCTGTTGTTCCTGCTGCTGATACTACTTCAGCTGGACCACTGTCGCTCACAACTAGTCCAGTGAGTCATAGCTTCAGTGGCGGACAGGTCGGTAGCAGACAGGCATCAGGCGGGCGGCTGGGTTCCACCAGCGGCGATCGAGGTACGCGTCCTCCACCTCCTCAACCTTCTCGGCCAAGCTCGGGCGCGGTTCCAGCTCTTGCTTTTGCTGCTAGTCCAACTCCATCGATGCGGTGGCGTGCTGGCTTGACGAAATCTTCTTTCGAATAGAACAGCTCGTGAAATCTGGCCAGCACTAGCACTCTTGACAAGCAGTACGGCATCGGCTTGCTGAAAGCCAGCAAGGAAGATGCGAGGTACGGAGCACCGAGCTCCAACCATTGAGCGAGCGACGGTGCGTAGAGCAGCAGCCACACAAAACGAAAGCAACAACTGCTAATATTGGCGATTGGTACGATTACATTGCCGGTGCTAGTTTTGCTGTTGCTCTTGTTGCTATCAGCAACGAACTGGTTGGGTAAAGTAGTGGATGCATATGGCAAAACAATAACGAGACCGTCGCTGCTGAATCTCCTCATTAACGAGAGTTGATAGATATTCCAAAGCGTTCTTAGCGACAACAGAGCTCCGCGTTCATCCTTGCTGTCTACGTATTGACAGGCTATCGTTCGTTACGAAGGGCACAATTCCAAGTCTGTGAAGTCCAAGTTGGAGACCAATGGAAGAAACTGATATTGACGATGGGCCTCCCAGACCTACCTCTCTTTTTCTTTCTCACTGCGAGGTTGTGCTGCCTAGTCACAAAAGGACAAGAGCGAAAGATGCTTTCTACACTGAAAAGTGATGGCACACGTTTCGTAGAACATAGTAACCTGTGTTAAGAAGCATAAAGCGCGCGTTTGTGACAGCATAAGGGATCGAATGAAATCGTGACATGAAAAATTGTCGATGGCAGAGCCTTCAACCGAAGGGAGGTTAATAGCAAGAACAGACAAA
Organism: Varroa jacobsoni; assembly: GCF_002532875.2. NCBI lineage: Eukaryota > Metazoa > Arthropoda > Arachnida > Mesostigmata > Varroidae > Varroa > Varroa jacobsoni. The sequence goes on from NW_019213455.1 coordinate 35,444, forward strand.
GGGGTGGTCTTACGTCGCGGGGACACACCCCAACTACGAGTTTGTACTTGTCTAATGCTCCAGCCAGAACTCCGACGTCAACGAGTATGCACTGAGCCAAGCGGGTAGACCCATCCGCATTCCACTATACCGTTAGTAGGGTGCGGTAAGGGGAAAACATCGCGAAGAACTGTCACATATAGGGACGTGAGGAACACGTTACCTAGATTGTCTACGGCAAAGAAAGAAAATAATGGAAATTAACAAGAACGAGGTAAAATTTATGTTCTTAGCAGTCCTTATATAATTTTTTGTATGACTGTTTGTATGTAACAATAGCTTGAAACAATGGACTTTAACCAATTCACCAGAGCTCGGTTAGTATTATTTTTTTGCAAGCTGCTATATTTGTTATATTGCATATACTATCATACATCTTCGTAAACAAAGCTTTGCTGCAGTCAAAATAGAGACATCGGAAGATTTATTGCAAGATATAAATATCTTGTTTTAGAATTTCAAATAATTCGGTAGCGAAAGTACGACCACAATCTATACAGTGAGCGCGTGACAGGTACACCTTCGTTATCTATAAACAATTGGTTCCCTTTTAATTGACACAAGGTTCATGCTTGTGTTGTCTGTAGACAATCAGATATATAGAATACTGCTAGACCCCCGTACGTGACAGAATTCCCTAAGTCAACCCTAGCGGGTTGGCATACAGCGAACCAACTTTAAACATAATTAGAGATTTTGCATCAGGGATTATTTTTGCTTTGTTGGAAAATACATACATTATATATATAGGCAAAATTGATAAAGGGGGTCCTTCTCTATGGTGTTTTCCAAGCGGGGACAGTCGTTATTTTTATGTAACACTTGCGTTTTGGTTCATAATTGCTCCTTCTACGCAAAACTCGTGTGCGCCTATTGGTCCAACGCGTGACCAAATAAATCAGCAAAAATGTTCAACTACCATTCCTGGTTATAGTAAAAAGCGAAAAAAAAACCTGAATCGAGTGCCTGAGTCTGATCGTATCTGAAACCGGTTCTCGCAGCAGTCGTTTGCGACCCGTTCCGTCCATTGTGCAAATCCTACTATGAGATTACAAATTTCTTCTTCCCATGAATGGGCGATAGCCGACTGCATGAGTCGCGCACGCCACTTCACTACCTTGAGTGGATAGCCTATTTTTTTCGATGAACTTTTTTTAACCATAAAAAAAAATTGGAAAAAACTGTTGTTTGAACTCTGTCACTGATGAAGTAGCGCTAAAAACAGGTGGATCAGCTAGTGAAAAACGCCACACAGTATAAATTTAGTCAGAGGGCGTTCGATTGAAGGAATAGCACTCCCATAAATTATGAAGCGGGTCATAATTACGTACAGATTAACGTTCTGAGTAGTTGTTACTCCAGAGCTCCTACAACACGAAATAGACTTAATTTTTCAAAGGAAAGTGAAGGAAACATCCGAAAAAGGCTACTGGTAAACGCTGAAAATGCTTATATTTTTACAGGATAGCATTTTAAGATACGACTGCTTGCATTTTCACAATTTTTGTAACAAATCTGTTTTATTTTTAAAAAATTTAGCTGTTACGCCGATAGTTTATACGAATCTAACCCTGGCAAATTGCTAGACTTGAAGCTAAGTCTTCTTGTCGGTCATCTTGTCTGTTCAGCTTCCTGTAACCTATCCTATACCATAATACTATATTGAGTCTCGTTGTTTATCAGGAGCGCCATTTTCATTACTCCAAATCAACTCGACACTCACCAGAAGACATCAGCGACGTATGGTTCGAACTACTGTTGCTTTGTGAGTGGCCGTGCGGTTGCTGTTGTGGGGAAAGCCCTTGCATTTGCAGGTGACCCTGACCAGCGGATCCGAGCGGACTATGAGTACCACCCGGAGTCCCTTGGGGTCCTTGACCCCCTCCTGGAGCGCCATTTTGCTGCTGTGACTGCTGCTGCTGTTGCTGTTGTACTGATTGTGGACTCAATGGGTTAAGGCTGAGGCTACCGCTAGACGCGAGCTGCTGCTGCTGTTGTGATTGTTGCTTTTGTTGTTGTTGTTGTGATTGTTGTTGCTGCTGCTGTTGTGCTTGATGTTGTTGCTGCTGTTGATTTGGTAACGTCGAAAGTATCTTGTGGTTTGATAGAAACGACTTGAGCTTCTGTAGGGAGATTACGGGAGTGCCCAGTGACGACTTAAGTTGATTGCCGCTTCCCGACCCCTCGTTCGATTGAGGTCCACCTGTAGGCGAACTGGCTCCACTGCCGATCGAGCCGTTACCATTTCCCCCAGCGTTGAGGGGGCCTTGTGATACCTGCTGTTGACTGGTGCTGACACCTCCTGAGAGCGAACTGTCCCCTCCCAGAGATGATGAAGGTGTTGGCGGTCCCCCCACCGATAAATCTGCGGTGGGATGGTCTAGACTCGGCATACCACCATTTAGCCGGAGGGGACTTAGGCCACTCACGAGATGGCTGTGCTGTTGGCCTCCTCCGACGAGACTTCCCAGTCCGAGGCTGCTCAAACTGCCCCCCAATGGACTCACTGGAGGACCTGGCGGTCCCAGACTGTGATACGCGGTATAACCGAGCTTAGAGCTATGCGAGAGTGCGGCGTGGCTACCGCCGTTACTGCTGCTGTCATTTTGACTAAACAATGATTGGGGGTGATGCAAAGGGTGCGGGGTATGTGGGGAAGGTATGCCGGTACGGTCTTGGACCACGGAGCATCCTAGGGAGCCCGCAGTCGACCCGCAAGCTTCCATGAAGCCGCAAGTCGACATTTCCCGGCTATGATTTCACTACACGCCTACAGACTGACTATTGTTGTTTCCCCTATTCCCCGAGGGGCGAAAGCCCCGATCCCCGACGCTAGTCCACTACAGCTTAGCGCTAATGATTATGAAGTGATAAGTAGACGTGGGTTGACTTGACGGAGGTGACACACTACGACAAAATGCGCACTGCTACGTCATAGATCACCAAGCATACACAAAATCGCGGACACAACAAAGAGACCCTTGACGAGGTGCATAGTTCCTAGTAAATTGCACACGCACTTCTACGGTATACGTATTGAGTAATAAGTAATTAGTCATAAAGCACAGAGCTGATTTGTTCGACCGATCGATCCTGGATGGCAGGTCAGATAGGCTCGACGGTAGATCAATCCAAAACGACAAAGGGGTGCTTGGTTCCCCTCACAACAAGCACTGCTTGTGGAATGTATGTCACGTGCAATCATGCGGTGCCTCCCTATTTTAATGCTTTTACTCTTGGTGCTTCTTTATGCCAATGAAAGAGTAATGCACAGCTGTTTTTAGCCGTTATTCCGGTTAGTGGCGTTCGCAACATTTGGGAGTTAGTCCCGACGAGTTTCACATTGCCAATACTGCTTTCCCAACAGACGGATACGAATCTCGTCACCGAACGACATGGGAATCGTTCGTCGTTATCCAATTCCGTCAACGTCTATATCATATGTTATTCCGATGATAAAATATTGCTTTGTTTCTCTCTCTGTTATAGACATTAAACGTCGACAAGCAAGCGTTATGTGGTTACATATGTACGAAGTCGTCTCTGTCGGCAACGCAGACGTACGGTACGAAAAGACAGTACAGAAAAAGCAGCTTCGGAAGCAGCCAGAGTAAAAGCGATGGTATTGGTAGCATATTGTCTTGCGCGCGAGTAGCGTCACAACAAAACACACAACTCGGCCAGACGGACAGACTCCGTTGTTAACTTACAGCAAGACCGGCTTCGGGGGCGCGGTAGTTTCCTGTGGCAACCACTGAAGTCGGGTATCAACAAGCGCACGTTTTGCGTTTTTTTTCCTCTATCGCTTCGTTAAGTTACTCCGAAACATCGTCACGCGCCCACGGCTAGCCTTACGCGGCTAGTAGTTTCCACATTGCCGTCTTTACTGTTGTTAATGCTGCTGCTGACGCCCAACATCGAATAATAGTACAGCCTACTCATAAATAAATGGACACGGAACTCCAGCCATAGAGATAGGGTTTACTCTAGAATCTGTGACAGGGCACACTGGTGTCACAATTAGGGGTATGTCATCCCTCTCCAAGCTGCGATACGACAGTGACTGTAAAATATGCTTCGAATTGTTTTGGAACTACGTTGCTGGCTTTTTTCCTGTCGTGCTTGTTCTTCCTGTGCTTCTCTCCAACTCACTATTTGTCTGTTCTCCTTCACCTACCTAACACACGTCAAGTCACGCCAGACACGATGATTTGCGTGCAAGCCACGTTATCGTTCTAACCATGATGACTGCTGTTATGATACACTCCACACACTCACGATGTTATTGTTTCAATAATTCAATAAACCTACGCACATGGCTATCGTCGTTGACGTTTTCGAATACACCCGGTGTCCTGACACACCGGCGGTCGACTAACTCTAAGTCTGCTGGTTAGATGAGCATGCTGCATTTTTCGTAGATGTCTGTTCGCACCTAGCAGCTATTGTCGTCATGCTATTGGCGGCAATCGACAGCGTCCAGCTGAAGATATTCACAGTTTTACGTATCTTGATGCACTTGTCTTTAACTGGACCCGTATCGTTCAGTCGTCTCTGCCGACTCTCGATTTCTCATCAAAGGAAAAGCTAGTGGCCCACACGTCGCTGACCATCTATTTGTTCGGCAGCAGGTTCGCTCGTTTGTTCGATAGGCGCAGGTACCGTGCAGGCCTGTGTTGCTGCTGACGGCAGCGAGTGGCGGTAGGCCGTGCTGGTCTTACTGTTGGCAGAGGTGGCGTTGGAGACTCAGGCTCAGAACGCGCGGCTCGGAGCAAACGACCTCCTCACGTTGGCCATTGTGCGTGTGAGCGAGCCGAACGAGAAGCAAAAAACAACAAAAAAGACTCTCTCTACAACACACGCTACTCTTCACTATAGGCAAAAATGCATCTCTCCCAGTAAGCTAGCTCCGCCCCCAGCGGCGCTGCTGCGGGCCGGAGTCTCTCTCCCTCTCCACCAGCCGAGCACCGTCCCTCCCAGGCACCCAGACAGGCACTCAGACACCCCGCTATCAGGCAAGCAACGAAGTAGCCCGGCGCTCAGCAAACCACAGAGGCACGGAGTCAGACATACAAACACACGATACACACACAGACAGCAGACAACCGAATGCCGTCGTTTCTATTGCTGTGTCTAGTGCATAGCCCTGCCTGGCCGCCCCAGTCAATTCTGACCGCTATCTTCTTCTCCGTAACCAACTGCCGCCTGATGCTGATTACAAGACGCCAGTAGCGAAACAGTTGTTGTGACTGTACGCGCGCGCGACCCCTTTCCTCAGAGAGATTACCGTTACAGCACTGGTTAAAGCGTCCTAGGCAGCTTTGCAGCCCGGCTGAATGTTGCAGCCGACGGCGTAACATATGGAGTATGGTAACTTTTACTAGTTGAATCTGTTTGTCAGCTTGATTTAGCTGCGGTAGAGGTTCCGTTTTTTTTTCACATAATATTTATGTGTGTTATTGTCTTACAGTCGTCCTACAGCTGTCCTGCTCCAACATAGCCATCCATTTGTGTTAGATTCGCCATCGTTTGCCTACACGCTTATTTGGGTTGGCTATATGACCAGCGCCATCACCCGTCAGCCCTTGCAGCAGCAGCCTCTGCAGCGGCCCGTTTCACCGCCCCGTGCGCCGGAGCTTGCGTTCGCTGTAGGCGGCAGTAGCAGCCGCGGCCGTCCTGGCGTTCTCTGGCCGATCAACCAACCAACAGGCAGCTCGCTGCCGGCTTGGCTTGGCCTACCAGGGCCTACCCTGGCCTACACTAACCTCGATCATCGCAAGAGTCGGCAGGAACCGGGCTAGCCATCGGGGTGGAGGCCCACTACTCGCACCTCTGCCAGCAGGGCGTTTTCACTACATGGTGAGCGACGGCTCTGTATTCACTGGAACGTAGTGAGAGCCCGTCACTAAAGTTACCGGTGCGATGCTGTATAGTGCTCTTCTTCCTACTTTACTCTGTCTGCTTTTGCAACTTGCGTCTTGTGTTGTACGACTTTTGCTCGGCCTGCCATTGCCGGCACCGCCGGGAGGGTGAGGCCTGTGTCTAACGGAAGGCCAAAAAACGCGCCAAAAACCGCTTGCGTGCCAAGGCCCGTACTCCTAAGCGGAACCAGCGATCAAGAGGAGCCGATTCCCACAAGTGCTCTCACTCTCTCCTTTTCCTCCTCTTTTGTTCCCTTGTGCTCAGCCGGACCTTCAGCGGGCTACCAGTCGAAGATTCATGAGCTTCTTATTGGTCGATACCTTATGACGTAACGCGGCCATAACGAAGGTGAAACGTTGAATGGACGAGACAAGTTAACAGCAAAGGCATGTTGCAGCACTTAATGAGAAAGAGTAGTCTAGTCCTGAGTGGCGCGTACTACTTACGACACACTGCGGGATGTAATATGTCACGAAATAAGTCGGAGATTGCCTTTAGCAGGAAGACGAGCAGTTCTTTTGAAGTTGTTCTCGCCGGAAAGTTTGTCGGTCGCGTAAACTACCGTAAAGGCCGTATGTTAACAGTGAAGCAGCGTCAACAACGAGCAAAGGAACAATCGCAAAAGTCCGTTATGTTTTTAAGTGTGTGTCACATTCAGATTAGGGCCAGATAAAAAATGCAAATCAGGAATGACGTCTTTCTAATTTAACTCCATGTTGTTGCTACGCTCATTTATGGCTTGTCGTCTACAACAGAAGTAGTCAACGACAGTATGAAAAGATAAGATTGTGCCTAATAGGACAGCTCGGTTAACTATTGTTGTTTTCATTGTGCGCACACCAGACCGAGCAAAAGCAAGTTACAAACTTGGACTGGAAATAGCTGCAAAGTAACGTCTAGATCGAAGAAGACAAATGTGAAGAGTTAAACACATTGAGGAAACTTCCGCTGTTGCCAGCTGTGTCAAAATGAAGCATATCTGGAGCGACAGCAATAACAAAAACAACAACAAAAATACATGGCGGAATTGGTGTAAAGGTGCCGACGTGAACCGCATTTTCTTTACAAACTCTGGTGCCAAATTTAGCCGAACTAATTGCCTATCCCCCGTTAGACTAATAGCAATTGGTATCATACTCGATTCAATATAAATCTACCGTAAATGGTTTTCAGCAACGGCGCAAATTTTTGGCCATCAAGATGACTCCAACCGCTCAAGTATTCCCAAGCGATGTACCGGCTTTATCAGGCACCAGCTCACAGTACGAGTAGTCATAACTTTTCTTTGTCCTACTGATAAGCCAATGGCATGTTGCAGTAGGAGCTTTTGCATTGTAATGTACAAGTATGGGTTAGCTGGCGGGTGGGGGGGCGGAGGCTTTTTTGGCATCGATCGTTCGCCCCGGAGGCAATCAACGTGTGCCGCTCATTCTGAGGGGAAGAGCACGGGATGGAACGATATACAGGCGGGGTTGGCCAACTGGTAGACAGGCGTTTTACCGGCAAGCCTAGTCGGCCAGCGATCGCTGGAACAGCAGCAGTAGCTACGATTCGGCGGTGGCACTGCTTGCTGCTGCTGCTGTTGCCGCCGCCGCCGCCTCTTCTATCCTCGTCGTTGGCAATTAAGACAGACGAGAGGCTTCTCGCGGGGTCCTAGCAGGCGGCAACATGCAAAAGCAGGCTTCTGTGTGTGCCCTGGCGGATCCTGGCCTGGGGTTGCTCTGGTGCCTACTAGCCGGGAAAGGGTTGCAGCGAGTGAGCTCCTGCTCCAGCAGGCCTACAAAGCTTATAACAGCCGCCACACAACACACAGTCAGTTGGGCCTTCAACGACTAGGAGTAGGTGAACGGCAGTTTTGGCGACGAGTAATATACACAGACAGCCGGGCACAAGCAGACAAAACCTCATACAGACTTTTACACATGGGGCGCCTCAACGAGGAACGACTCCTTGCCTACGCCACCACCAGGCCACGCCTACTTTCGAGACGGCATCAACTCAGCCCTATTTGGTGTCCTCTTTTCCCCCACCCGGATTTCCCTGGCACGCTCACATCTAGCCCTTCCAGACCCCAATCTGCCCCACCAAGCCCTACCGCCACCATCTCCCAGCGCCTGCACTGCCCCCCTGCGGATGCATGGAAATCCTCATCCAGGCAACGGGGAATGCATCCCTCAAAGCCTTCCTGCCGACCCCCGCTGCCGTTTGCCTCAGGTCCGTCCGTAAAGCCGAAGAAGGCGCGCTTCAACGAGGCCAACAGAAGCAGCGGTGACGCAAGGGTTTAGTCCCACGGCAAAGTTGCTGTGACTATGCCCTGAAAACGTTACGATATATGTAAACCAAAGGGTAGACGAAGGGACGAACGACTAGACATCCAAGACAAACAGAAGACCAACAAAATTCATCACGTCTGGGTATCTCTATTAAGCGTTAGTATCGAGCATCGCGCAGAGTATTGGACGTCTTATGCATAGCACAGCTATTAAATATAGTTAAAATAGGTTCGCTTAGAGGGCTACAAATACGCTATAGGCCTACGCCTACGTCTAGTAGGTCTGGTAGAATGGAAAAATTCGACCTTACATTTTAATGATAATAAGCTTTGTTGAATATAAGGTATCCGTCGACACAGGCTGAAAATAACAAGGAACGATTGCTAGTACAGAAGGAATCAGACGTTCATCTAATTAGTAATCGATTCAAAGATCAATGTTTCAGATTTTTGGATAATGAGGTAATTACTGAATTAAGAGCTTTGCTTACGAAAAATGTAATGATTGGGAAGGCTTGAAGCGATCTATGGTATCAATATCATTATTGTTTTTTGATATCCAGCCATGCTAAGCAATCTGTAGCCAACTGATTGTTAAGAATATTTCGTTGGTCCTGAAAAATGAGTATATATTCTCTATTCTAGTTCAATATAGTATATTCATCCATTGGAGCCAAGGGGAACAGAGCAAAACGAAGCACGAGTTCATAGAGTCCTCTTATTTTAACTAGAACGTAAAAGCTACAGCTTTCAGGAATTCTGTGTTGACATACAGGAAGACTTAATCGATTTCGCTCGGTTGCCATAGCGTCCGGAGGGGCAGTGAGGTTTTCCTTTTTCAAAAATACTACGTATGTTTAAAATTGACAGTTCATTGTCACCTCAAAATGGACCGCCAGAAGGATGACTTCTTTTACAGTTCGAATTACTCATTCAGTAAAGATGCGTCTTCAATAAGCATACACAATTTAGAAATCTTCGATTTGGTTATGCCGAAATGGCTAAATGTGCACATTTATTACAACAGATTGCGTCTTTATTATAGATAGATAACAAAAAAAAAAACGTCAAAATCCAAAATCGTTTAATATTAGCATTATGATGTGGAGCTGAAGAAAATGTGTTGGCTGGTGTGGGTATCATGGGGCCGTCTCCAATCTAGATACGGGTAGCGCCATCAGCGGCAGATTTGCGCATTAATTCTAGCCCGCTTTAGGCTACAAGACGAGATCACTTGCTCGGCTAATTAGATAATAAATGCGACAGGTAAATATTTAAACAAATATCACCGATTGAGCGAATGACGTCTTCGGGGACACCAGAAAAGTTATTAGACTGTTTCTATTCAACGGAAATAGCAGCAACTGACAAATGACGGAATCAGTCAGCTGGAGAAATACAAT
>NW_019213455.1:45179-90774 GCF_002532875.2 Varroa jacobsoni
CTTCTGATAGTTAACGTTACGGTGTTAATTTATTACGGCTAATAAACTTTACTTTATTTTGTTAGATAACAAGAAAAACCACAGTGTTTATCTAGGCGGAACCTCGTGGAAAATACGTACGGGTAAAGCAAGCATTTGCTGTATAGTTGGTGAATTTACTAAGTTTAGATACTTTCGAATTAATCAGCCGTATAGTTTTGGCCATAACTAGTTTAATTTCTTACTTAAGCTATAGGCGTCAACTTGATACGTGTTGTAGAAAAAGTTGTCCGAAGTATTGAATATGCTAACGTTTTTGACGAACGATTACTTAAGTGTGCCAGGTCCGAAACTGAAATACGGACCTTTCGGCGTATATGAATGCAGTATAAGGCTTTTGAACGACAATAGCGTTCTCTCGATAGCTATAATTCTAAAGTAGCGTTCAAACGCATACCTCCAAATTTCCGGGACGGGACGTCTTACCTGAGACGAAGACGCGCAGGAAGGACGAAGCGAAAGCCACACCAACAGACTCGTTTAATTGAACTAGAGGACTAACCTAACTAGTTGTACAAAAGCGATCGCTCAGCTTTTATGACTTGGTAAGTATGGAACATGTGGAAGACTCGGTCATAGCTCAATCGCGTAGTTGTCGAGACATTTTATAATACTGATTTTATCGTACTGTATCTAACTGATTCTGCTGGCCCTACCTGGAGTTCCTTCGGCAGGCTTTTAATCGCCTTTCACGTTCCTTAACTACCTATTTTATTCGTTATTTAGTTCTGGCAACTCTGAGATTGAGATTAGCATACGCACACGACGCTAGCTTACGGGAAGCAGACGTCCACTGTGCACGCTTCATAGATATCTAATACAACATTGTAGCTTTCTAAGCTTTTCTTGTTCCTAGTAACTGCTCTAGTCGAAGTCCCGCTCAACCACAAATGTCGTTGCCGTTGCCGTTATCGTTGTTCGATATCTGAAAACGCAACTTTAGTCAAACACGTGTCGGATTATTTGACTACATAGCTTTGCAGATGTTGGCACACTGGATAACAGAGTGCATTGTGCTGTAACTCATTAAATAGAAATGATTCATTCATCGTTGTAGAATCAATTGCTCTAATCAATATTTCTTACTCTGAGCGCTTTCTAGTTAAGGTAACTGATCTGTGTCTACGTAGGGCGGAAAGACCTTTTCATGTACAAAAGTGATGAGGAGTGAATGAGGGCATGCGAAGCCTAGCGCAAAAACCAGCTGTGCACGTCATCGCCGTGATGTCATAAGCGCCGTTGGGTTGCCTGGCTTCGCACCAATACACCCACACGTTGTGGCACAACCCTATACCCGTCGACTTTTCTATTCGTTGCTTGTCTTGCCAGCCCATCAACAAGCGCATGGGTCTCTTGACGCTTCCGCAGAAAGCAGAACTATCAAGCGACTTCTCTGGGGCAAGTGTCGATCAGCGAAAGACACTGAGGGCACATTTCAGCAGATCGCTATGGATTTTCCACTACCCTCTTGAGGGAAAAATTGGAACCCTTCTATTTTTCAATTCCTTCTCGATTTAATCAAGGAGCCGGTGACCTTCCGCTACATGCCTTCACGGTCGACCACATCGATGTTTTTTCTAATACCGGAGTCACCTTTACAAATCAACACTCTTCTCTATATTTACAGAAAGGGATAGATCTAAAGACCGTACTTTGTTCGAATTTGTCATCTTCAGGTGTTAGCGTAAACACACACAAATAGGTACTTATCGATGAACATATTTTCCTGTAGCTAAAGCATTCCGTACGGTCTCTACAATATAAGCAGGTTATTTTCAACGCCGACTCGTACTCGTATCTGCTTGCTGACTTGGTCATGTGTTACTTAGTTTGTGTGTGTGAGTGTGTGTGTGTGTGTGTGTGTGTGTGTGTGTGTACCAACGCGTTCTGGTTTTACCTCTGGTAAAGGTGCTGCTATATAAACTTGGGTGGAAGCTGCGGAAGCTGGAAGCTACGGTCAGCAGTTATCTGCCGGTCGCCGTAAGGAGGATTAGATAGCCAGCCAGCTCGGTGCCGTCTCGTGATTAATTAGCGAAGCTGCTGAATTTAGCAGCAATAGCGTCACCATCATACTTTTCTCCGTCTTTTTTGGATGGAAACTTAAATTAGGCTAGGATCCTTAAATAGTGCTCCACCTGCTGCGTGAGAGACAAACGTACCTAAATGAACCTAAAAAAAAGGAAACGCTCAGAGCGATCACTGATGAAGTTAGTCGTCGGTGTGAGGTGCACTATTGTAACCCATCAATTATTAACATCACTTGAGCCATTTTTCTGTTTTAAAAGTGAACCCAGCCTATCCGGGCCTTCTGTAGGTTATTGTTGTGAATGCAAAATATCGATCTTGAGCTCGCCACGTGCACGCCTCGTGCACGCCTCGACGTACACCATCAAAGCTATTTAAGAGATTGTGCCTCACCACCACCACCACCGCCACCTTACGGCTTGTCTTGACGTATGTTGTAGCTATAGCGACAATCTTCTATGCTTCGTTGCGTGATTCTATAGTGCTAACCAGGAGTATATTAATCTGCCCATATCTATGCGTCGTTTTCCGCTATGCTCTGCTGTTGTAGTATGTGTTTTGTTTAAGCAAATGTCTGCAATACCGTAAGCGATCTACGCTCACCCGCTCTCATGCCGGTTTTAGATCCTTTACTGAACATACAGGGATACTCCGAAGAACTCAACCGCCCAGTTATTTCAGACGAATTCGTCTCAACTATAAAACGACAAAAAGGAATTGATTCAAAAGGAAAGTACCATGGTGATGTTTAAAAATCTGTTATTTCAGACAGAAAGCGCAACAGAATAGTGTTGATTCGATTTGTTGTTTGCCCTCACTCAACTTAATTTTCAAGTGAATGTGGGCAGCTAAACATTTGACTATAATTACTGGTCCCAGTGAGAGGATCCCATGCTGCATTTGTATTACATGTACTTGGTTGTTCGTTTATAACAAAGCAATGCTGAGAAGGGCAAGTAGCTTTTGGTTCCCGACGACCTTAAACCTTCGTCTCGTACGGTCGAGATTGCAAGTCGCTATCTGTGGTTTATCGAGATTTTCGTTTTGTTAAATTGCTAAATGATTGCAGGTTTTAGAGAGAGAGAGAGAGAGAGATAAACTTGTATATATACAAAAAAACGTCCTCACCAGTTTCACCCTGGTCGACTGTTTCAGAAAGTGAATGAATTCGTTGATTATTTTTAAATAAAATTGATTAAATTTTTTGCTAAATAAAACAGTAGGGGTCTATGAAATCAGCATGCTCTTCGCTTTTTACTGTAAACATCCTCTGAATAGAATAGAAAGGCCGGCTCTTGGTCTCTTTGCTAAATGGTCACAAAAAAAATATTCTATCCAACCGCATTTTCCAACGATTAGTAGACAACGTCATTGTCCGTAGTTTTTATCGATAGGCGATTACTCATCGTCATCGGTAACCACATTTAGCCCTCGCAGAGGTTAGAGTTGACTCAAAAGGAGCGCCATTGACCCAGGTCGAGAGGGGGTACAAGGTCAAAAATAGATTTTTCTATAATGTTAGAACAGTACTTTCTCACGTCTCAAAGCAGCGCAGACCATCTTAAGTGACTTGAACGAGAGTGGCCCCTTTCTATGGCCGCGAGGCCATAAAAACTAAACAATTGAGATCTGTATGACACATATACTTTAGAATAGTACAATTATTTAATAGTTTCGATTTTTTGTTAAAAAACTGTGGATAAGATCGTGTGTTGGGGTCACTTTCTTAGAGTATGTTTTCTCAAACATTTAAAAATATTTATCTTGAAAAAAAAAAGCGTCTATTTAGCACTAAACAGAATACAGTTAACCATCGTCAAAATTTGGTATATTCGTACAGACCCGTGCTAGCTAAATGTTTGTGAAAAATAGGTATGTGACAACATAGTCTCCAGCAGACAAGAAGGTTTTTCTCAAAAAAATGAAGAGGTCTGTATTCCTAGACACAACATAAACGCAATATCAGTACTCACGCAGCCGTTAAGTGGAGCGACCTATCTACAGGTAAAGCTAAAAAACTTTCTAGTCTAGAGTGATCTCTCTGAACTTCTTGCTCTAGAACGGTTCCACCTTTTCATTTTTTTTTTTAACAAAAAAGATTTGGCTATCTGGCCTATCAGGAGTTAATGCAAGAAGTTACTGGCTTATACACACGACGAGCAACAGCACCGATACTTCGCTGGTAAATTGCGCCTGTTCTTAGATCCTTGTTAGATAAAAATCTCAGATAACTTGTTTTTCAAGGTTAGGATTGATTTCGTACTCGTAAAACGTTAGAGAACAATGTCGTCTCAGTTGTTGACAGTTAACTTTAAACAAACGCCGTGATTTGAGCGAAAGGCTCAGTGAGATGTGTTCAACATCGCTAAGCAATTACTATTAGTGTTATTGTCGTAAAGCTTATTTATTTGTGGTCGTCAGATCGGTAAGGCTTTATCATACCGTATCAATGGCTTGAATAGTTAGCTGTAGTTGAAACCTTTTTTATACTGAACAGCACTCTGTGTACGGCATCGTAGAAAATTGACATCCTAATACGTAGATCTGTTGCAAACTTGAAAGGCTGTTAATCGCCTTATTCTTCAAGGCCTCATTACTTCCGTAAGGACCCAGAGAATATGAGCTCGACTTCTATTAGGGTATAGAGTAATTACTATGATAGGCCTACTTTTCCAAAATATACTTATCTGAAACTTTTTGAAGAAACAAATTAAAGCAGCGTTAGGGATGATAACTACTATAGCTGGTTAACTACTATAGCTGGTAACGCTTTATCTAAAAGTTATGCTTGCTGCCCTTCCCATGGCACTGTGAGACGCCGCGGTAGGGTCAGTGGCTTCGACAGCGCAGATTTAAATGAGTCCTGTAGATGACTGACCTCTGGAAAAACGTATAATAACAAGTTATGACGGCATATTAGATAAAAGCAGACCCGCGATAATACACCATAGCAAAAAAGTGCGCCACGTTCTGTCGCGTAAAAACGATGATCACTCGTTGAAATAACCTTGCAATCGAAGAATTAGATAAATCCATTTTATGGGTTGCGTTCACGTAAACACTCGTTGCATGCATATGTATGAAGTCTTGAAAAAAGCGCTCAACGACATTGTCACGCGTGGATCTGAGTAATACTACACGTTTCTCACGCAAAAAGTTCCTAGAGAAACAACACCAACGACCTAACAGATCTGGTCGTTTAATTGAGCCGCTCGTGTCCTGTGTGACCGAAATCCATGGATCACAGTTCTACTAAGTAAAACGCTGTTGAAAAACATACATGCTAATGTATTTGTTCTATGTAATTATTGACTTCAATAACGAGTCTTCCTCGATTTATCACACTCTAGTGTTCAGTGCTCGCTGTTATTTATTCTGTTAACGTACGTAATTCGCGGTCCAACATTACCTTGGCTTCAATTATGATGTATTTTATAATTATCCTTTATTGGAGTGCCAAGCAGGCTAGAGGAACAACATCGTCTCGTTCATGCACACCGAAAAACAAAATTTCAACTTTCTGTTGGTAGACCTTAAACAATGACGTAAGTTAGTTCCGAAGTGAAAAAGTTGAGTAAGAATAAGGGCACCCGTACCATATAACGGCTCTTAAAAAGGGAATCGAAACGAAGCGCGACATCTGCCTTATAATGGTAATAACAATAATCATTATTATCGTTGTTAGAAGATGTAATTCTCTATAGCACTATAAATATAAAAAGAGAACGTAGATAAAAAGTGAGGTTAAAAACTTCAAGAAATGTTTGAAAATTAACGGCACGTTTGCTGAAGATGGAAATTTTTTTGTTATGCACTGAACTTATTGACTATACGGAATGGGCAATTCGAAAAGTTAGGCCAACACTTAATCTCTACGATTACATTAGTGGATGTCTATTTTTTTTTTTCCAACTGTAGAAGGATGTTATAACCGCGACGTTTTCGTTTGGATTCTTATTCGGTCTAGACTTTTTTTTCAGGGGCTCCGCAGGCCTGAATATCAGCATTTTTAGGGCAGCAAGGTGTAATCTAAGGCAAGACTTGAGGCTGAAAATTTAACGTAAGGACTAATGTGATTGCAAAAGCGAACTTCTATTGGTTTCGGTCTTACCATTTGCCCGCAGCTAATCAGATGCGAATTAATTTATTCCTTGCATTGAAAATGAGTTCGGCAACAGATTACCGCTGGTCATCATATGTCACAGTTCGTCAGAGTTTCCTCCGGCATTCTTCTGCTATCTCTCTTCTACTCCGACAGAATCTGATTGTTCTGCTCGCTTTCGGGTGAACCTCGAGACTAACTCTGATTTATTTTACATAGAACCACTTTTCTATTTGTCATCTGCGATGCTAGATCTCCGATGCTATTGTTAGTTTTTCTCTGAACATTCTACATCGTATCGTTTTAAGGTCGTTATAGGACTGCGTGCTTTAACATTCTGCAGTTCGTAGTACATAATAATGCCATTGTTGGTAGTCGATATAACTATCGGGCAAACAAGCCCGCTCTCATCTTCAGTATATGGACCAATGTGGTAAACGCCATAATACAACTGATGTAAACGTAAACGTCATGACAGTATCTGGGGATTAGAAGAATAGATAAAATGTTGCGTGGAAGGACTCTAGTACTATATTTCCTGTATGGAGATACGTTTGACTTCACGTCGCGCTGCCCAGACCTACTCGTGATCTAGGCTTCCGTTGTTTCTAAGGCCGATTTACTCCCGACGCCATCGGAGTAAGCGGCAACAGGCCCATACAACCAGGCTCGAATCAAAGTACATCCTGGTATCAGTCAGTGTACAGTTACGTCTGACCACACAAAGGCCTTGGCTAACTTTCGCAGGACTGGTCGTCATCCCTACTGATGTTCTATCCTTTTATTATTACTTTATGAT
The DNA here is from genome assembly GCF_002532875.2 of Varroa jacobsoni. Classification (NCBI taxonomy): domain Eukaryota; kingdom Metazoa; phylum Arthropoda; class Arachnida; order Mesostigmata; family Varroidae; genus Varroa; species Varroa jacobsoni. The sequence goes on from NW_019213455.1 coordinate 52,145, forward strand.
ATTATAATGCATCGGTATTACCATCGCCCACCGAGTGCTAGCTAATTAATGCGTCACTGGAAGTGGTACATTTTCAGCGGGCATATAATTCAGTCGATTTGCAGCACCGCGTTTGAGTTTCAGTAATCCTGAAGGTTTGCCATTGTGGTCCGCCTTGCTTTAACAATTACAAGCTAGGACCATCAGCACGTAGCCCCCTCATCGGTTTGATGGCCCGTTTTTGGGACAGCTTTAGGGGGCTCCCTTTGCACCTGCAAGGCTTTTCCGGCATATAATCAGACTAACTCAGCGTAAGAAATCACTGCTGTGATGAAGTTGGCAAAGGCAACCGAGTTTGCGGTTATATAATTGTTGGGCTGGAACACCCTGAATTCGAACTTGAGCCCCAGCTATCTAGCCGGTACACCATGTCCAGCAGTGCTCGTTTAGTTAACACAACACGCTGGAACGTATACCGGTTAGCGGCAAAGGCGCAGCCTGTGCGGGAAACGATCGCTGAGCTTGTGTTTAAAGCTCTCTAAAGTAGTTGATTCCCGCTGCAACGCGCTTTTGATCGGCCATCATTTGGTCGATCGACAACACTCAATCTTCACTTAGGCGCTCGACGTATCGGCTCGTCGGTGTCTATATCGTCAGTCATCTCACCGCTGCCACCAAAGTAACGCCCACTATCCTGGCTTTGTCGTTGGCTGACAGGAACGAATGCTTCATAGCGACTCACGGTGATCCTATATAGCCGCGGTCATGTATTTATTCATAGATTAATATTATGTTTGCATATATATATGTCATGAACAGTTGTAACAGGTAAATAAATAAAGTACCTTGTATTCCATAATAAGAGCATCAGTGGTCGAACTTTGGGGAAGAACGCGTTGAATGCAGATTCTTTATTTGAAAGAAAATAACAGAAAGAAAAATTGCGACCGTTGCGCCTTTGGTGATGCCTGCGATTGGTCGTAAAGACGGAACGACATGTCAATCGAAGCGATTCTTAGACAGAATCCGTCTGACCCGCCTATTCATGAACGAGGTACTTCCGACGACTTTGGTTCCCTGTAAAATCGTAGTACCTTGTAGGCATAGCAAACGTCCTTCCTTGGCCGACTGTTGCAGGCTTTTGAGACCCTCCTACGGGAGCCACGTGGCATGTGCTGAACAAATCTTCCAGCCTTTAGTCTGTTTTAGCCTGCGAATAATTGACAATTCCGCTGGGTGTTAGTGATGTTTGCTTGTGCTATTCCTGCTGCAGCTGATGATCGTAGGTTGACTGAAACGGCTAACACCGAACAGAGTCAAAGTGCCATAGATATTATTATCTGTTACCTATTGCTGGTGGCACCAATTCTCGGTCATATTAAGAAAATGGCTCAACAGAGATACTCCGTCCCTTGTCGACAATCCAAAAACTCTTGGTACACGAAGCAGTATGCCTCTGTGTCTGTATGTTCTCGCCACGCACGTACGATCGTATCCTGAGCTCAATAACATCGCTATTGACACCAGCAGGCTCGATAGCAGCAGAAGATAAGCGACGTTCATAGTCCTTATCAGGCCTGGAAAGACAGCCGTTGTCGTTTCAAGCATTCGATGTCCATTTGGTTATAAGAAGCAGCGCTTGGAACCGTATAGAAACACATATCAGCGCAACACATTGACTATTCACTCTCCACCGCAGCCTTTACGAATAGCACGGACAAGAGATTAGAAATGCCTGCCATATTTCCTTGCATACCCAGGACGAGTTGGACACGACGCTCTTTCACAGATGCATATAGATGGAAATCATTTTCGCTGTTAGCAACTGGAAGCGGGCGAGAGCTTTTATCGTGCAGGAAGGCGGCAGATCGTTTCGACGAAAAATCGACCAAAGCGGACATAAATAACTAGATCTCGAGAGGTTGCGAAACGAGACCGATCAAGACAAAAAAAAATAGGCTAATGTCCACCATATGTACATGTACCATACCGGCCGAATGAGTAAATAGCCAATCTTCACAAAAACCCGTAGAATAACAATTGAAGTATAGCTTTTAATCGACTGTCCTGCGTTTGCTAATGGAAATGATGGGTCTAGGCGACTTTTCCCCGGTGTCGTCTGGCAAGAACAGAACGATAGTGTCATATAACTCGGGCTGCTCTCTACGGAGCTTTGCTCACGCTGACTACGTTCTAAATTGATCAAAACAGCTGTTATAAGTCGACGCAAATTTTTTGTCAACTGCTAGTTTATGCCAAACAATACGCAATGGGCAAAAATAAGCCACTGGGAGACTGAATTGTTTAGCTGTTCATGGCCGAAACAAAGTACTAGTTATGGCTCGTCCTTAACATTGCCGTGTGTGTACCGTGAACCTTCCCACTTGAAGGGCAAATATAACCGGCATCCTAGGCCGTATCGATTATCCACGAGGGTCTAAGTTACCTAAAGCAAACGTTTCGAGTTTCACCTCTAGCACAAAGTCAAAACATCTATTCTAAAAATCACGCTCCTAAAATCAGTGAGCAAGTACGCCGCGTAATGTAATTATTACGAAAGCTATACGCTGCGTGCGCCATAGTACTCACAACGGCGTCAACTCAGTATCGTTATCGCTTTTGGCGTTTCCGGCATATTTATAGCATTTTCTCCTTCTTTACAAACGACATCCCCCATCTGGCCTCTAGAGATCTGACGTCTCTGATCATAGAAGTTATGCTATGCTTTTCGCCTGATTTCTAGTCGCATAGCTTGCTCAGGCACACCATCTTATGCTTTTCGTACCAGCCTATGTTAAAGGGATCAAGGTCAATTCTTTGTACGGGAGATTTCTAGAATAGATGGTTTTTACTTAAACGTTTGGATTCGAATGGAAGATATTATACTTCCTGAGTCAGTATGAGGGAACTCATAGGCCAGCCGTCACCTATCGGCACAGGCCAATCATATACTGACAAACGCAAGACAATAATGTGATAACTATGCTTAATAAAGCATTATACTATTTATATCCTTGAAAAAAATTATACATTTCATGAATCAGTGATGTTGCACAAAAACTTTGCACTGGTAGGTAAAATATTCATGGTTTTGTTAGCGTCACAAAAATACTGACCAACATCTTAGGCTAACCATCATCAACCTTGGCCATTAGAAAAATACCTCAAATTACTTTTTGTCCTAGATAACGTCATCCGGCTGTCAATTTTGGGCCGCATGGGCGCACAGTTTATACACGTTTATGTGCATCTATATACATAACTATGTTGTGTATTCTAGTATGTTTTTCAATTGGCAAATTTTAGTTACGTCCGATTATTTTTTTTTTTCGTTGAGAGTCAACAAGATGCAGCAGGTTAATTCAAACTCTTTCTTCTTCTTATTATTAGAACAGTTTGAGAAAAGTTCGCCCAGTGGCAAATTCGACTTCAAGCTGCTTGGGCATGTGGCCAAATGCATATTTAATATAGTTTTTAAGCAAACAAAAAAATATTATAAGATCATAACACTTCTTAACATAGCTGTGTGTCCCTACCTGGGCTTTTTGAGCCCAATATATATGTTCAAATGCTGTGGGCGGAGCTGAAACAGTTGTAGCTCTACCCTATTTTAAGTCTTTCTGAATATAGCTGACGATTCTTTATTTTAGGCTCTCCCAGTCACTACCTCAAATGTGTAAGGCGTGAAGTATAATTATACCATATATTGTACTGTGTTTTTTTTCTACCTGACATATAATCAATTGATAGCGTTGCCTGGAACAAGCGAACTGGCAGAAATTAATCTAAATTGAGAATGTGCATACTAAACACATTTACATTAGAAAAACAAAAAAAAGAAATGCAATCAAAGCCCTAACAGATAAGGGGACCTACGACGGCAAAGCGTCACTACACAGATTGTTACTGGCAAAAAATCAAATACTCGTCGTTAGACAGCTCACCTGAAAACGTCTGGATCCTGACATAATACACTGAAGGCAAGCTAAATTACTACGAAAAAAACTTTACTACTATCAAATGGTTATATAACAGGTATCATGTAAAGCAATATCAATAAAAGAATAAGCCAAAATTGCACGTATCGTAAATAAAGGAAAAAAGCAATTCTAATGATCCAGTTTTACTATTGAACCATGAATTTTATCCCTCTAGAAACCGTGATAATTACAGTGGCCGTAGCAAAATAAGCTCAGGCAGTAAGTAATTTTCAGATTCTCATATATTTACTTGATCGTTTTAACTAGGTAAGACGATTGTCGTTATTGAGCTGTCGAAGCATGGAGTACAGCCAGCGTTCGGGACCGCATCAGTCGTCTGCCGGAGACTGAACCATCCGTACAGACGTTATGATCGTCGCAATTTTTAATAGAAAAGCTTGACACATGACTGTCATCAGTGAGGGAAGCGTATTGAGCTGTAGGGCTATGATCCGCTCAAAATAAATATATATTTATAATTTTTAATCTAAAAAATACGCCAACCAGGACGTCGATTTATCCAGTCTGCCCCTATGGAATACTTCATCAGACCTCGTTGCACCGAAACGGGTAATTTTCTTTAATGAATAAATATGCCGTGAAGAACTCATTCACTTCACCCTATTTGTACTTTCTGTCGGTTAAGACAGTCGAAAGCTGCGCAATGCCAGCGTAAGGTGGCCTTCTGATGAGGCAGCACCATTCTGTGCGGAACATGTGCAGGCACATTGATGTACCTTGTTCGCTTCTACATTTTGTTCTCAATGGTATATCCACATAATTATTTTTCCACTAGGCAAGTTGTGGCGTGGTAGAGGTCGAAAAATGCTACATAATCATTTTATACGTACTATTTACCGAACGATCGTGCGATTGCTTTTTGAAATTTCTGTTCATAACAAAAGGTCGAATTTTTGACAATATGTTGAAATCAGTATGTGTTATATAAGCGACGACGTTCTTTACTGATCGCATCTGTCTGTCCCGACGGATTCTCAGCTCATACAGCTGTCTTGTATGCTTCCTGCTTAACGCCACTCGAAAGACCTGACATGGAACTAACAGTCTCAACACAAGCGATGTCGAACGCCTGAGCAGAAAAAGAGATTTTGCCGTGCTTACTACGTACGAGCTTGATAGGACGGAAGGCCGTCTTGTTGACTGTTAATTCTCACGCCGTGTGACCTCTCGCCTGCGCAACTGCCCTGCTGCATTGAACTGTAATTGGCCTGACTATCAGCCCCCATTCGCTCACATGCTAATGCATAGTGCTCTTAATGCATACCTCATATCCGGCTTTGCTTTTCGCCTAGACAGACTTAAATAGATACCGAAAGTAAACAGATAAATATAGATAGCAAAAAGAAACTGCTAGAGGACTGCCCGAAGAAGGGAAGAAACAACGAGAGAAAGACCTTGCAGTAGTGAGAGGCCACGGCCGGGTCTGGGTCAAGGTTGAGGACAGAATGTACTTTTCGATACATGCGTCACCATTACAATCATGATCGTTTGTTTTTGTTTCCTCGCGCAAGCTCTGGGAAACCGAATAGTTTGCTGGTAGTGGCAAGTCCGTACAGATGAGACCGCTGGCAAGAATATCACGTCATTGGTATCGAAAACGGAAGATTTAGAGTGATTCCAGATGACGTCAGATAAACAGTCTTCCGTGGATCGGGCAATATTATCGGTGCGGGGTAACCAAACGCCCATTGACCGTGGCTGCCTCCGTCGCATGTCCTCTGGCGGAACGTCTGCCGGTGCATCTCAGGGCTACGACAGAGTTACGACGTTAAGATTAGAGTGTAGCATTTGATAGCTGGACTCTGCGGTCTGGATGACATAGGCCGGCCATATAGACGCACACACACGTACGAGCCCATAGAGCTTTGTTTGTCGGCCTCGATTAGTGACGCTAATGTTGCTAAGAGCTGGCGATTCTCCACTCGTGGAAGTGGACAATTGCCAAATATAGCAGAATGAATGTCTGCGTATATGAAAGGATAATAATGAAGGACTTACGGAGGATTCTCTGTTTCAATACTGCTAAAGGAGCTATCAGTATGTCATATACACGCGAAACAATTCGTCCCTGGCAGATTAGATACTAGCAAAATACGAATAAGGGAAACCTTGAATGAAATTAGAAGATGCCTTACGTGCGGCTCAGTGCAAGGCAGGACAAAAAGAAAATCTCTCCGAAGATGCCATAGACGCGATTTTCTAACGTGTCATATTAACACATTAATATTCTGAGCTTCGATTGAAAGGGATATACACTCAATTTTATTTATGAATTGCACAGGTCACATATAACATCCTACACTTAAAGTTTTTTTGTTTTTGTTTTTTTTTTTCACAGTACAGTTATGAGGTGTTGTCATAAACAAAGTGTACAATGATTCGACTGCTGAGAACGCTTCGCTTTGCTTGCCGATTCGTTCTTTACAGACCAACTCATAAGCAGATGATTCCAGTTACGGATTATAAGCTCACCGCTTTTTAGCACGGCTGCTTTTTTCCAAGACATCTGGGGGAGTAGAAAGGGGCTGAGGACAAAGTATCCCTGGAAGTACGAGACGCGACACTGTTGAAAGGATTTTAGGAAGACGATTGGTAGACATCTCTTCAAAGAGTGATATCTCAAACGCACTCTAATAAATGCTTTCGCGTCTCTAGCGTTCTCTACCAGTCAGATACTGTGTCATGTTATAAACCATTCTGTTAATATATCTTAAACATCGAACGGAAGAGTCCTGTCGTAAGGACACGACATCAATAGGTGTCCACGGTAGAAGAAGAATTCTTGAAGATGTTTCATCTAAAAAAAAAGCCCGAAAACAAAAGAAAAACGAAAGAGAGCCGATATGGATGTTATTTAAGACTTTTAAAAATGGATCTCTTGTAAATAGCGCGCAATGTAACCCACAATGACAAATGCTTTCACATGTTACCGAAATAGCTGGAAATCCAGTTGTAGCCTTGTCGCGTGCTCGATTCGAATGTAGGACGCGATCTCTAATCTTCGATGTGTTTGCTTGTCCTGTTTCACGTTGGCCCAGCTGATATTAGAGCAATCTCGACAAAACCGCTCTCAGGTTTACGACACGCAGTCGAATCGAGTAAGGTGGATGTCTCAAGCCGAATTGCACAATTACTTTTTCGTAACGTACAATGTTTATACAAATCACACCAACTGTTTATACTGACATAGTTTTTGATCGATTCAGATGATAAATAAAACAATTGTATCATTTATATTATGGAATAGAAAATACAGCAGGGTACACGGAGAAAAAATCCATCGTTACCTTTAGTAATCAGTGTCCTGTGGCCGATAACCATACGCACTGTCTTAGTGGTCGAAGTTCTGCTCCTTCGAAAATAGCAAATTGTCTCTAAACATTTGATAAGTTGTCAACTTTTTAACGTAAACTGTATTTGAGCTGTTTTCAGGGTCAGCTATACAAAACTTAGCTTAAAGTACTCTAATCTTGCCTATGGTAAAATGCAACGCGATACTGAGTACTGAAAATTGGCTTAGACACATAATCAGATGCTACTAGATACTATAATTTGGCGCTGTTGCGACTGAAGATAATTGTCTTACTTTTGAAAGCCATGCGATTAGCTACTTCAGCGTAGTACGTATATAGACGTAAGGAACTATCTTACAAGGAACAGGTTATGGAGAACATAAAATAGTATATGTATGACGGTTATCGAAGAAGCTCGACAACACGTTTCACATATATTAATACGAGTATTTGTTTTTATTCTTCCAGGCAGATTATTTTTTCCTTCATTCTATTCAAAAACGAGTGAAGTGTATAACATGCCGGTCTCCAATGAAGATCCCCAATGCGGTCCAGGTCAGTCCGGCTCCCGCTGAGTGAACGCGGCTATTTCAGCCGATGTCTGCTCGCTTCCATCTGATCGAAGCGAGTCAAACGTACGAGCACTCGGCGTGTTCCATAATGGCCCGCTGACTGACTAATCATCAACTGGCAAAACTTTATGGCCTGATCTAGTGACCTCGTGTCAGCAAATGGTCGCCACTCGCCCACTCATCGATCGATCGAGGTCGAGGATGATTTTCCTTTGACACTGATAACAGTCTTGGCGATAATCGTAAGCGAGTCAATGATCCGAAACCACCCATTCACAGCGTACGTCAGCCAAACACCGAAATACATCTATATAGAAAATGCATTTGTATTCAATGGAAAAGATATATCTACAGAGCGACCGAAAAGTACGTTAAGACTATCGATGTCTTCGATGTATCGAGAACACGTAAGAGAACAATGAGTCAATAAAATGAAGACTATCGAATGAGACCATTTAATTCAATCGATGGATCCCTAATGTTAAACAAAATAGATTATACACCGAAGTTACTGTGCCCGAGGGCGGAAGCGTAAGGTTCTCCATAAAACTACATAACTAAACGTCTTCCTCAATAAATTTTATTTGATGACTCCAGTTGTTGGCGGGTATTTTAAACGGGTTCCAAACAACCATGTCCCCTAATGATTGCCATCAAATATGCTAACAATTATTAATACTTACCAAATATTTAAGAGGATTTTTAGGGATATGAAAAAACCTGAACATTTTGCCTATACTCAATAGCTTCCAGAAAAGCCATTCTTAACCCGTCCTGTCCTTTGAAAGAAAAATAGTACTGACTGACATAATATGCTATCGCGCTACTAGTAAGCATGCGAAAAGATACGTGCAACGGAAATCTTAAGTAGTAAGTTTACATCGTGGTAAATAGTAGTTGAGAAAAAATGAAAAAGCCTTAAATAACTAAAATAGACCATGCCTTAAATGGTCCAAATTAGGACACGTCTGATTGGATTTGGCAGTATATTTCGACAGAGAAAAATAGGTGTCGGGACCTCAAATATAGTACGGAAAACCGCTTTGGGGTTGCCGGAAAGTCATGATCTCACACTTCTTTTCCATGGCTCTCCCAGTCACACATACAGATGCGAAAAACCAAATAAGTGATTAGCCTATATATACAAATAGAAGATATCGGAAAAGCTGACTAGCCCTGATGGCACGAGCCACAGTTTTTTTCCGAAATGGAGACAAAGCTATCGAGAGACGAGGCTAAAAGCTTTAAAGGACACGAGACAGGCGGGACCAATCAGCTGGTGATGATGGGAATGATGACGGTAAACAGCATTAGGCAGAGACGCCGCCCAATGCTGCTGCTGCTGCTGTCGTCGTCGTTGTTGTCGTCGTCATCGTCGTCGTCGTCGTTGTTGTTGTTGTTGTTGTTGTCGTTGTTGTTGTTGTCGTCGTTGTCGTTGTCGTTGTCGTTGTCGTTGTCGTCGCTTAAACGGTGGAGACACGGATGCGGAAGCGACTGGATACGTCCGCGGCCATCTCTACGATCTGTGCGACTACGTGAGTGTTCCTGAATGACTGAATATGGGCATGTACGTACACGCTCATCAGGACGGACGCGCTGTCACTCACTCGTGCCGTCGCTAACAGCCCACTCATGAGCAACGTAAATATTAACAACAAGACCATCAGAGCGACTGGGTCACAAATAGAAGTAAATATAACCGCATTTCTCTCAGCGCTGCGAAAAAGTGACGTGTCATCGGCGTTCGTCGATCATACGTTGATGAAAACAACACAGTTAAAACAGGTTTTGTAAAAAATCTGGGCCTATGTCGAAAATGTTGAATACAGGTCTTGGTTGACCGCCAATTTGTAAAAGATTCAAAAAAAAAAAAGCAAGGATAGACCTACGGCAAAATACTACCGGATACTGGCTAGAGTTTGATGCCGGTCGCTCCGTACGACTTTTTCTCTGACTTACACAGTTCTAAATGGATATATTTGTAAATTCTGCATAGCGCGCCTTCAATGATCGTTATGCTATTGTAACTTTAGGTTACGTCTCGACTCAACTACTATTACCAAGCACATCGTGACGTTCGACAATATCACAGTGTTACATTTAGTAACGTTGGCGCCGAGACACCGCTTATTCCCCCCAGCTTTTCTCCCGCGTAATACTGTATGCTTTCCATCGTTTGCCATCATTTCGTCATCCGTTTATTTCGCACAATTTAGCCACGCATAGGAACATCCGATCCGGGTAAATCTAGGCAGTCGGAAATAGACTAAGATTGATTTTTAGGCAAATCCTAATAGGAGCGGCCTTTTGCCTTTATTCTTATCACATTACAGTATATACGTACCTATATGGCCTTGACCTCTACACTCGACGATATAGTCTTCAACATCGAAATGTACACGCTTTGCACCGGCCACTCCATGCAACAAGGGCACCTTAACTTCGTTATTATGGTAACTTAGAGCCATTCGGCCTCTGTGCATTTCTGGGCATCTACAGATAAACAAGTATAGATCGCAATCACGCTCAGACAGTTGTTGGGCCCAGCAGTATCAGTGCCATCATGCCTGTTCAGAAAGCAGTTATGTAATTGATTTAATATAATCCTTTAATTTAACGCTAGCATATCTGATTCAACCTTTTCCTAAGGAAAATCGAACAATTGGATTTCGTCGCATATTTCTCCCGTTTTGGCATCAATTATACTTGACCTTATAGTTCATATTGTGAGTTCCATACACCGTTATGTAGCACAATGATTTGGGCATAATGTATTGGATGGCACCCGTCCGTAATGATTATTGCTTTCGAACTCAAGATACCTGAACACTGAACGGGCTCTAGAGACAGCATTTTACATGTACGATTACGTTTGCAACACGTAACAAATTGAAATACAATGGAAAAGAAACGCGTTTATATCAATGGAAGCTCGACAACTAGCGCTTTGCTGCGGTACTGTAGTAAGTTCGCTATATAATACTAGGGGATTCTGTTCGTTAGTCTCAGCCGATAACAACTACTAACTAATTACTGCTTCTATGCGCGTACGGTTGTTGGTGGGACTAAGATTCCGTACTTGTTTTTTGTAGCATTGCTAGCACAGAGCTATCTTGACTTAATGAGTCCTCCTCAACAGCTACTCTGTGGTGTTCCTTAGCTCCTTCGTCAAGCCTTATGTTTACATTGGTATCTGACGATTTTGTGGGCTCTTGTGTCGGGTTGCCATAACTATCCACCAACGAATCTAGGTATTCTGGATCGCAGTGACTGTGATAAACCTCATGATGCAGAGCTGGAGGATCGGACTCCTCATCATGAGCCGGTTCTACATATCCCGGCTTATTTTCGCTTGTACCGTTTGACGGAATTTCAATGTGTGGTGAACTATGCGGAGAGCTAGGTTTTGAACTGAGCTCATCTTGTTTAGCCGTAGGTGCTAACTGACGCTCGCTTGACGTTTCAACAGATTGTCCAAATGAAGAGATCGATGGACTTAAAGGCGAGTCCATCTTTTAGGGAAGCCGAAATGGACTTCCACGGTCCTATTTTAGATCTTGATCGGTAATGCGAGCTTCGTTATTTCGTATTGAGGGAAAGCTAGAAGAGGCCTAATCTGAATTGAGGTTGAAAAGCTACAAGGCTGTAACATACGGAGAGAAATCGATACGGGGATCTATCGTGAGCATCGATCTAGTTCGCATGGGGAAACTGTCTAGCAATCTTGTTAGATGGGGGTCCATTCATTGTTTCACTTTGATAAAGTCCAGGGCTCGGTCCCGCAATGAAGTACAATCGTAACTAGAATATGCCCTAAAGATAAACGTGATCAGCTATTTTGACTCAGCCACAGAGTGCTTCAAAAAGGTTACCAGTCTCATCATAGAGAAGTTACGTAACATCCCTGAAAGGAATTACGGAGGCTCGCTTTTTTAGAACGCCGTACTGCCGTGTGACTTAACAAACACCCTGAAGATAGCTGGAAATTAAATTCACTTGGAGATGTCGTTGCTAATGGAGATGTCGTTGCTAATTGCTTACGTATTGTGAATTGGTTGAAGTCTCGCCAACAACGTGCATCACAAGTACGATCTGAGGAAGAAACAAAGCTCGTTGTCTTGTAGATACCCCCGCGATAGTATATCGATCATGCGAATCTTCGGAACAAAAAGATTGTTCTGATGGTGTTTACGCATCGGCAGGTTTTCGATTTGAACCGAGATCCGCTGTGTGAGGCAATGTGTAACCACAACACCGTATATGAAACTGGAGACATTTATTCTGGCCCGGCATTAATATAGCACACAACATCAGGTCTGATTATACTGCAGGAACAGACCTCTCCACTCTATCAGTACTAAAGGTTTGGGTCCTTAAAAAAAAAACACCATTCAACCCATTTGGCTATTCTTTTAACGTATTTTATACCACTGAATAGTTGTAACTACATCGAAATGTAATATTTTAACTCTGTTGTTTTTACTAAACCGATTACGATTGGCTGTTTTTCCCCACACTGCGCAAGTCCATAGTTTTCGAAATCTATTACTTCGATGGACCTTATGCGGTTTTGAAACCCGCCATTACACTGGTTAGTATTTACTTTTATAGCTAGTATCGAAATGTTTCATATAGTTAATTAGCCTTACGATGGCTGTCTCAGCAATTGCATCTCTTAACTTTAACTTCTTGTTATATATAGTGAGACGTAGATGTCAGTACCGTTGCAGCGTAAAACTGTTCTATCAAAATCTTTATTATGAGTCTATCGGAGTGATATTCAAGTGTTCGAAATTAAAATCTCCGGAACGACGGCATACAAACACGGAAACAATACGATTATAATATTATTACAGGATAATACCCTATTTGCTATTAATTTAAATTAAAAACTATCGCCACCAGAAACAACAGCGGAAAGATTTCCTCAGGCTCTCCGTGAACCCGTAATCTTGACGGAACAGTTGTAGATTCGTAAAAAATAATGATTGATCGCATAAGCACCATCTGTATATCTCTATCATGAACGTTTCGTGATAGCCAGTATCAATCATTAGTTCACGACAAGAAGCAACGTCATGCTTCGTTCCTTACCACGAGCACATATACGGATCCGATCTCTTTTCTAGAAACGCAATTAAAATATTTATCGTTATGGCGAAGCAGAAGGGGCAACGCAAAAGTAGAGCAAAGCTGAAAGATGCCAGTAGTCCCCTCGTCAGTCCTCACTTCAGCGTGAGTAGGTAAGTCGAGCGACAATTGAACTGTTACTGCTTTATGAAATCACTCCCGAATTAGGTGTGATCAACTTTTTACGGAACGTTAACGTCATACATGGGCATAGATCAGCACTGGAAATTTATCCAAGTGATTCTGTACTGTGCCGGTAAACACCAATTTCGTATCGACCTAATCGGTGGCAAACAGAATCATTGGGCGTATTAATGAAAGGTATCAAGGCATGACATGAGCGACATTTTAGGCGTGACGCAAAACAGTGACAGGCAAAGCGTTTGCTTTTCCTTTCTCAGGTGTAAGGCACAAAACATCATTTTGCACTCGAGCTCCTAAACGCGTCTTACCATTGACGGATTGTCATTGCTCCCTGGCCAGTTGGACCGTCATACCACATCTATTGATTGCCACTTAGTGGGCCATATAGGCTATTGAGCCCAAATTTTATTCATGGGCCGGATCTTTGTAGTAGTATTTTATATTTGTATATATATTCTATATTTGTAGTAGTCATGTGACGTCTGGTGACATTTCGAACCTCAACGGATGTCGATACTCTCAGAACCGGGATGTTCGATGTTGCTATTTATCGATTACACAAAATTAGGAACATGTTTGGTCAGGAAATAAGAATTCATTCATATACGGCGCTTTAAGCCTTTATGCATAAAGAGAGGTAAGTCGACCAGAAAAATCATACTACTTTCTTATAAACTGCATCTTATTTTTGCATGCCCCGATGCAGGCACCCCACGGACAGCCATGAATTGAACTTTCGTTTATACAATGGATTTGTTCGAAACGTGACCACTGGCGGATTTTTGTCAAAAAGTCGTCTTTACATTTTTGTTCCAGTATGCTCGCCAGCCCATATAAGCCCTAGAAATTTAACTATGCAATGAACAGAAGTTTTTTTAAGTTGAACTTCAGCTCCAAAAACAAACGTGCCTAGTGAGCAAAATGCGAATTTTTGGTATCTAGTCAATTTCAAATCCTGTCGAGGCCAAAAGACTGCCGAAACTGTCCGGACTACGTGTGCTTTGTGCGGCATTAACTTTGCACCTGAGAAAATCGTTCAAGCAAGAGTTGCCAAACTCTATAGTGACATCTTGGAGCTAGACAACGCACCCGGCCCGGTAGGCAATCTGAAGTCAATGAGAACAGTCTGAGAACATTTTTTAAGAAAGAAAGCCAGCCGATGACTGTGAATCGACCGGGAAGATGAATTGCAGTCGTATGATTATTAGCAGATATCCTAAATCTCAAATCAAAAACCTGAATGACGCATACCGGCTAAATGAAGAACTTCTCATTGTCTCTCCACATCTCACCCGGCACCGTCCCACACAGCGCCAAGGTTCGACGTTTGGCCAAATCTTTATCCTAAAAAGAACGTCACCCGCGTGAACTTTTATGCTAGGGCATTAGGGAAGGTGGAGCTCTATGGGCCACCCTGATTTCTCTAGTAAGGAATCACTGAATATAAATGTTAGTGCTACGAACCTTTCAGAGCTGTTTTAGATGTGCATCAGTACAACTCGTGTTAGTGGATTATTTTTATTGTGTAAATTAATAACTTAGAATTCTTTAAGACATAACAAACATAGGATGTCTTTCGGAGCTTTTATGCGATGCTATATAAACAAAATAATCCTTTTTTTTTTACCTACAGTTCCAGTTGCTTTTGAACTGCATCTCAGGGTCATTACATCAATTTGTACTATGTGACCACCTTATGAATCAGAATGAATTGGCGCGCGTATATGGATTACTGCATTTTACGCATATATGAACGTTTATGCCGTCGACTCTAATTTTACGGGAAAATTAAGGGGAGCTAAGAACCCTAAAAACACAAATAAGCTAAGTAAGAATACGAGCCTATGTGTGTATGTATGTCAGGTTAAACGGGAGCATCTTATCTTCTCACTCGTTGTACTAAATGTCGTCGTTGTTGATAATAACGCGTCATTTGATATTGTTTTTGAGGCAAATTTTGATGGCCTTATTGGCATGACGCACAAAACGCTTAGCAGTATTATCGACTCGTGGACTATATTGCGAATAATTAATTTATCAAGTATAATTGTGTATATTCTCTAAGAGGTTTTACGTAACGCTGTTTACGCACGATTGGGCTTAGCAGAACAATGACTATCTAGCGTGGCCAATGGATGCGGGACTCGGTTACAAAGGGTGGCTTTTATTTTGTTGAAACCACTCTTAACACCTCTTTTATGTGTCATACTAAGAGTCCGACTCATCAGTTAATAGTACTGCAAGCCGGTCACCTCGGTTAAGTTCCCAGCTGCGCCAGGCGAGCCTTTTCCCAGGGGAAGCAAATTGTTACCTTACCGTCCACTTTGTAAACCCAGCCTTTACGCATCGTCTGTCTCGCTAGCCCGGCGAGCCTAGCTTTTTCTTCTCCACAACACTGCATCTACTCCCTGTGTTTGACTTCTCTTTGGATAGACATTGACGTCTTATGAACCCCGAACGCTCTGTAAGAACAAGGCTTCAAGGCTACGCCTGGTGTAGCCATTTCTTCCGCACTTCGATACAACGCTGTGAGGTGTATCTGTAGAGCCTTCAGGGTATAGCAGGTAGAAGTTCGACGAAGCTTTTTGATGTATAAGGCCCTTCGTTCGAAGAGTCCGTTCGAAAAAACTGCGTTAGATAGAGAGTTAATTACCCTCCCTTTCCATCTGCTAGGGCCTAATTATTATTATTGGTTTACGTTCTGAACGCCGGCCCCTGGTGCGAACAACGAAACGAATACTATTAGGTTTGCCATTAATCTGGTGTTGTTTCTTTTAGACCTACTAACAGGTCTGTCTGTACTGCTTATCTCTTTTTCGCTTTCAGATCTCAAGGAATTGATCCTGCGGATACGAATGCTGCCTATGTGCTAACCGTTCGGTGCGAAAAATCCCCTGAGTACTACTGTTCTTCAAACCTTGTAGAACAACTTCCGTTAGGCCCTCCGTTACAGACGGTCTTGTCCATGCGAGGGCTCCCGTGCAGAGCTATCGACTCGTCCACCACAATAAAAAGCCTTTGTTTACGTTTCCGCGATCCATAAATGTTAGCCATGATCTTTTCCAATCCTATCATGATCTTTTCTTCTTTTTCTTTGCAGCTGCGTAACATATGTGTGCAGATTTCCTCATAGCTTAGTCAAGGATGGCCCCCAGGCGCCGCCCTATGGGCGATGTTTTAATATCCGCCTTTTTTTGTTTATCTTCGCGCATTTTTCCTCTCAGTTAACACCTGACGATTTGATCAGTAGTTATAGACATAATAGTTACACGAGTTTCAGTGCGATCAACTGAGCTTTAGAGGACACGCGCACGTTGTCACTGTTCCTCTTTGCTTCTCACAAAGAGCGTGATCTTTCAATATGGCAATATTCAAATTTTTCAAAAGCCGACTTCACATAGTGCAGCAAGGCTTCATGTGGAAATACGGTGAACGAATCAAACTTTTATCGACCTAATTTGGCAGTAAATGGTTGTAAATCAGCGTCACTTCTAGCGATAAGCTTAGCTTTTTTTTTTTTGGAAAAAAAAGGCTAATACTGGCCCGCCTAGTTCCCTCTACTTGAAAAAAATTAGACCTCTCCCACAAGAGCTTAAGCGAAAAGTTCTTTTACGTCCATCGAAAGACATTGTCTACCACTGGCGCGTGAAATTCATAGGTAAGTAGTTGACAATCGAGAGGATCTTGAAAACTGGGTTTGTTGTTGAAATATGGGAAAATGTCGTAGACGCTCGTGGAATAATTTTTTCACTGGCGAAGAAGTGATGCTTTTTCCATGCTGTTCAAAGTACAAACTGCTCTTCGTTTCCATCATTAGTTAGATTCAAGGTGGAAACCGCTCACAGACTACTATGAAAAGGTTCTGTTTTATTAAATTGCAAATGCTTATCAACCGACCGTAATTCCACGAAAAGCTACGTTCACTTCTAGATTTGTCAAAATCACATTTAAGCAAGCTTCATCCAAAATTCAGCAGACTTGAGGTTTCGTTTGGTAGTAAGCCAAAAGTCCCGAATCTCTAACGACTCAGCAGGACCAAAATGTCTAAATAACACAAAAGGCACACAAAATCAGAAGGCAACCAACCCTATAAAAGTTAGATAACCTTATCTTGAAAACAGCATCTTAGCCTAACCAAAAATCGCTTTGTACTTTTTTCGTTAATTTTCGACTTAATTTTCACTTTAATACCTATCTTGGATTTTCTGCTTTGACAGACGCATTTTTTTTGGACTCTGCAGTAACTACACAATGACCAAAATGGCATAAAGCGTTCTATTTACAATTTGTGATTTCAATGGAGATTTGTCTGATGCGAAAATGTTAGGTAATAGCTGATTATCTCTCCTGTTAATAAAAGAACATTGTGTTATTGCCATGATGGTTTCTTTCTACAAAAAATTGCCCGTCTTTTGGTAATAAGAGTAGCTGCTGATATAAAGTATGCGACAATATATAGATATATTTGTGTGTGTATACATCAAAGAGGTGTTTTGTGTGCTTTCCAAATGTATTATTTTTGCGCGTGCTTTAAGTAAATATAACACTAAGATTTCAAGTGAAACTTCGGACTATCTGTATAGCGATCAGCAGATGACCTTGTGCCTTACTTGTATATACGCAGCGGTAATACTGTTTTTTTTTTGTTGTAGAGCCTCTTCGTAGACGTGCTATCAGTCTTGTTTATAATTATCACAACAGCGTATCTATCGTGAAAACTCATCATACCTTTGACGCACTTTGCCCTGTCCTTTGATTAGCTTTCCATTTAGGTCGCATCTGTCTGTCGCTTTGATTTGAAGATAAGCAGGTCGTGAGTGTTGGTATGCTGGCAAGGGGGAACATTTCTAAAGATTACTCAGTAATTTCCTGAGTGTTTTTCTCAACGACTATCACCCTCACGGATGGCGGCAACATTACGTTCTATATTATAGACAGAATAATGCATATACATTTATATTATGATATATTGGATGCGTTCCGAAGTGCCGAGGGATGTTCTTCGTAAGCATAAACAGGCCAACTTTGCAACAGGTGATAATTGAAAACTCGCTATTCAATGTGCTACTACGAAAGTAGCTTTCAAATGTTCTAGGTTTATGAATAACCCAAAAGCCTGTTTCTCTGTAGGGTGGCGCTGATACAACGTTGGGGTGGCGCTCTTGTTAACGCTAGCTGGACAGCGAAAAAATTTTTAGACGGCTCTATATCCCAGCACAATGGCAATCTATTATACCCGCCGAACTTGCCTGACTATAAATCATACTTTTTCAGGATGTCTGGCCTAAGTGGTCCCGAGCTACACGGATACCGCCGCGCACGAATTAGCCTGTCCTGCTGTAATAAAGCTAGTAAAAAAAAACGCTGCTAATTTTTGTTCATTTAACATACAAGGGACGGCCAAGTAAAGGACTTGACCGTCCTCCGTTCGAGCGTCAGAGAATCTAGCTTTAGCAACGCTCTCTTGGTACGCACGAAGTTCCCGAACGCTTCTCCCCGGCTGCTGAAGCTAAAAAATCCGAAAGCAACGTGGTCTCTTCGCCCGGAAAACGGTGCAAAGGAAGCTATTATTTTTTTTTATGGATCGGTTCCCGTTGCCTAGCGTTCGTATCACGTCAGCGTAACCTTCTTGAGGCATGTCCTGACTCTCTGCGCTTCTTAATCCTTAAGGCACTCTTCTTGGATTATCAGACGTTCTATCAGTTTTCGAAATTTTTTTTCTTACCGTCAATCCCGTTCGTTTCGGACAATTTCCATTGAACCGTACGATTTCGTTCATTTTACAGGGCAAACCTCGCCATTAGTCGGACATGGTTAGCTCTGTAAAGTTCTGCCGTATGCCTTCAATATTCAAGAACCATTTATGGTAATATCAAATATATATATATATACAATGTAGTTTAAAGTCGAACAATTTCTAGACTATTTGGCCCAGAATAATAATTTTTTTTGCGCTCTTGTCTTAGCGCTCCAACAGCTTCTGGAGAGCTTGTATTTCAAAAATTATTCTTAAATGAACTGTTTGTTTATATGGGTACGATTCATCCGCTACTCTTGACACCCAACAGAAGCCAGTTTTTTCTGAGACAAAACAACCAATTCGTAATGGCGAACACCAGTGCATCGTTTGGGCGAAGGTCAGCCACCAACCATCCAACTTCTTCGCGCTGGAAGAACCCCCACCAGGATTGAAAACCTTTCTTTTTACCCAAAATAAATGGTTCAAGTTCTTATTAATTTTCACACTGCTTCTAAAAGATCTGAGGAGAGCTTTCCTGAGGAGTTAAAGGCAAACTGGAGGCAAAATACAGTTTTGATTCATCAGTATGGCTCAAAGGGCATTGTTGATATACCTTGGGTTTTGCTATAGAAATAATTATATATTATATAATAAAAAAAAAAAAAAAAAACAATCTTTATTACTATGTTCAGATAAGCTAAAAAAAAGTGTTAGTCTTCTAACCTTTTCGGGTGTTTTTGCACTTTTCAACTTTTTGACCATTTTGAACTTTTCGCCTCCTATCAGAGGCATTTGAACAAGCTCACTCCTATTAGTATTGCTCGACATCAAGGATATTAAATGCTGATCGAAGAAGGAATATTTTAAAAAGGGCTCGTTATCAATTCAGATTCCAAGTTAAAAATGTAATGGCAGTAAATGATGATTATATTGAATAAACTAACGATTGCTGGGAACGATACCCATTCAAACCCCATTCAAAAACTTTTGTTAAAATATCTATTTTTGTTCAGAGACAAAAAAAATCCCGATTTGAACGTGTCACTCCGTATATATCGGCAAAAAGAGTATTAACCGTTTTTCCATCTAGATTACTAACTACCGTATCTAAGATAATAATCGGATTGCGTATCGGTCGCAGGTTGGCGTTGACATCATTTGAAAGCTACGATTTGGTGGCAGTATACGCAACCAGTTTGATGGAATTCTTCTGTTCAGTCCTACGATAAGATACTTTGAAGGTTCTACTATTGATCCTCTGACTTATAAAAGATCATGTTGCGTATGGTCAAAACCCATTATCGTCCAATTATGGGAAAAAGTTGATAGAAATTGAACGATGCGGACACGTTGACTAGCCATCTGAGTAGAAGACATATTAACTATCAAACAGTTTTAAGCCATTTGAGGAAAGCTCGCTATAAGAAGAGCCCAATGTATGATACTCCGTGCATGAGCTACGTTAAACATTTCTACCCACCAAACTCTATAGACACTGAACAGAATTGAGCCATTTCTGAAACGGCTCATCAGGGAGCGATGAATAAAAAAATACCCATTCAAAATCTACGCAAAAGCTTAAATTGACGCGAAAGAGGTTCACGCTATGTGTTTGATGGAACTTCTAAGAAATCATGTATAACGCGAGTTGCTGACGTCTGGCAAAACGATCTATTCAGACTTCTGCTAGCAACGACGAACAGAAGATCGAACAGAGCAGAAAGTAGACAGAAAAGGCGTCATCTCTTGTTCCACCACATCTTAAACTACCCGGAAAATAATTAGAGAACTCTGATTTCATTGCGCAGAGCTTGCTCTATAGCCTGAATTTCGTATCACCAAACGATCATGTATGTCGGTTTTTGCAGAACTTTCCTAGTGGCGCTGTTTTAGTTTCAATGAAGACCAATCGTTTGTCACAGAAGCCGCAGTGGTAGATCATCGACCAAACTGGTGCCTGTTTAGCTTAGTAATTTTACTTTAAAATACTTTTTCGCTACGTGATTATATGTAGTTTTCAAAAGTTATCCAATACACGAACGATGAGGTGGAAAATGTGTAGCCTTGCCTCATCCCGTTCAAAGCTACCGTCAGTAATGGAATTAGGGTAGAGATGTTAAAAATGAAAAAAAAAAAAAAAAAAAAGAAAAAAAAAACACTTCTTCGGCATCATGAGATTTGCCGAAAAAAATACAAAAGATTATTGATTTTTTTCTACAAAAACGAATTCATGTTGAAAATCAAAAATCATAGGAAAAAAGAGGCAAAATTCAACGCTTTTATACAACGTATTTTGTGCTTCATTTTGCATCTTGTATTCTAGTAGTTTATAGCATATTTGTAAGTTTCGCTTGAGAAGGTCGGAATGTTTCTGGCTGACGTGACTTTGGAAGAGGCAGCTAAAAACGGCCGCAAGGAGAGAGTTCAATCACCCAGACGGCGGCAACCAAGCGTATATTGCATTGCTCGTGATCGGCATCGACTAACGTGGCTTAACGGTAGGGGCTCGTGTTGGTTTTTTCAGTTCATAGGCTGTAGTCTAGCTCATACGAGACGGACATGTGATCGTGCTGATTTACGTACGTATCACTAGAAAACAGCATAATCTTTTGCCCTCAACTGAGGCGTGCGCCAATTAACCCACAAGTTCGAAGTTTATTAGTTCCTATAGTAATATTGTCGTATCGTACTTGGATAGGAAAAAAAAAATAGTACTGAAAGTATAGATTTTCCACTGTTTGACAGCCACGGATACTAGCGCTTAACTAAGCAATGACGAGAGCAACAATATCAATCAACTCGTTTGTTTTATTCATTGACGGGTGAAAATATATAGTGATGGAAAGGATCTCAATGATTCTATGGAATCGTCAGCTTATAGCAACGATCATTCGTAGAAAAGTCGTGAAAGCTCCTGTAGCAACGATGCTACAATATCATCACCGTCGTAGAAAGTTGTCCTAATTGACTTTATCCAATATAAATCGTCTAACTAAAATAACAGCCTATTCATGTTCATTGTTCATCCAAGTCTCGTGTAGCGCTATTAAGGGTAGGTAAAACTCGGCGACCAACTGCGGTCGATATGGACGATGCTGTCTATGAAGAATGGAAGAGCAAAGGGAACATTTTGTTCCATTTGATTTGGGCACTATTATAGATCACGATGAATTCTGGATGGGTCACTAAGATTGAGAATGAGAAACAACTATAGAATAGACTAGAGGAGAACCCTTGGACAGGGGCGTTGTGTCTGTGTGTATAGGGGGTCGGAGAGATGGCCAGATAAATTCATTCAGCACCAATAAATAGTATGGGACGAATTACTGTCCCATAATAGATAACTGAAAGAACGCACTTCATCACTAGTATATCTGTGTCTTGTTTGAAGGATAACATATCCACTTCTCGCATGTTTAGGGTAATTTCTAATCCCTATGCCAATGAGAAGCGGACAAAAACACCCCACTATCAAAGGTGTTTCTGACGGTAGCCAACTACCTTGCGAATGTATATTAGTGAAGTCAATGTTACGATATTAACAGATGACGCTATAAACGCAATTTAAAAGAATAGAGAAATGCCCCTATAAGCTATGCTGGAACCACGTGTACATGCGAAGGTGCATTTAGGACAGGATCAACTCAAGCAGTGACAAGTAAGCTGCTATTATTGTGGGGTGTTACCATTTTACCGAATCATTAAAAGTTGTCACCAACAAGAGTAAATGTGCACATAAGCTTAGAAGATTAGGACCAAACATCATAAAATTAAACATATTACTATTTTTATAATGGCGGTATTTACAGAAGATAACAATATATCGAGAAGATCTGTCGAATATTGAAAAATCTTCAAAACATCGAAAAAAAAAAAAATTTAAAAAAAAAAACAGAAATGAGAATCCGAACGGAACGAAAGCAGATCTCTAGCTGTATCGTTCTACTTAACACCGATTAGAAAACTCATCGTTGAGGGACAAAGAGCTAAAGTGTTTTCGATAGAAACGGATGTACAGGTAGTCTTGATATGAGCATCAAGGTGGCCGACTAAACCGGTTTAGCAGTCAGCCAAAGCAAAGCTTATTCTTCGGCATCTCTTGAGGACCGTTCACTTACGTCGAAGCAGACTGCCAAAGGCCAAAGTAAGGTCCATGTAAAGATTTTGAGAAGAACCTAAAAAAACCTTGGCTCCTTCCTGGGGGGTTGGGGTTGGCGGGGGCGGGGCGGGGTGGGGGTGGGGGGGCTAGTTCCATAATTGTCGTTGATGTTGTTGTGGTTCTATTTTCAACCCTGGTGTTGGCGCGCTGTCGCTTGAGCCTTCTGGACCTGTGATGCTTGTGCAACCTGGAAAATCGTTGTAACACATTTATAAGTAGAAAGCTTTATTCATTGAAAAATACAACAATAATAGCAACAATAATAGTACCTGGGCAGCAGCGGCCTGCGCTTGTGCAGCAGTCGCCTGTGCCTGCGCAGCTTGGTTTGCTTGTGTCTGAGCTTGTTGGGCCAAGTATGCCTGATACGCCTGATAGGGGTAGGCTTGCGAAACAGAAGTCACAGGCTGACGCTGAAAAATTGTAAAATAAAGTAGGTTTATATTCATCTCTTTATAAATGTCGGCATCACAAGGACATCATTCTACTTTGATTGGGCTGGTCGCTTGTTTTTTTAGACAGTTTTAGACAGGAGTCATACCGACAGTAGATAACGTTAAGCAGAAAAATGTGCCAATAAAATATCCGTCATATTTTTAAACCAGCGAACGAATACGAAATTTCTATTAAGAACGTTAACTTCATAACCGGGTCCCGCGGAGAGATGACCGGCCTACAACTGAAAATACCTTTATCAGGTACTATTGCCGTATGTGCGATATAAATTACTAGAACTAAAAATAGAAGCAGACAAAGCTCACTTATTATTAAACATTTCCTTCTCTAAATTTTATTAAAACACTAAGACAATCTATACATATCTGCAAAAAGAACAAATTAAAAATTTTTGTGAAATACGTGGTGTCATACAATTGCCTACCGATGCAGACCATTTTATATACTAAACTATAAATATTGATTTGAAACATCGTAGATATGTTTCAAAATCAGTTATTACTGTCTACTCGATTCCGCAAGTCATGAACCAATCCCACTTCTCTAAAAAACTTTGGTTAGTAACTTTTACGGCACTGACGTTAACATTGTAGTTTTCCGCGTTTGTGATAGGGGACTTTTTTCTACATTTTTAGGTTGAATAAAATGCCACTGATACATCGTTCAGATACTGTTAGCACGCCCATTCAACCATGGTATCGTTTTCTAATAAATACCTAATAAATACCCATAACAATAGTTCTCTCGGCTGTACCAATAGACGACCCACCCAAACTGTGGTATCAAAATACTGTGTGACACTTTACTGTGCTTTTCCTTATCACAATCACTAGCAGAGCAAATCTATCTTGGGTGAACCGAGACCTTAAGCCACTGAACATGTGTTGACAAAAGGCACCGCCAATCCGCTCTCAATTACTCTTTAGAACTTTGCCCCTAACAGATGCGCCTTTAGGTTACGTTCGATAAAACGTGCTCCGGGAGCTATTGTTCCGAGAATTAAATAATGGCTTTAAGAGACGGGTGGGGTACGTGTGCATTTGGATGACTTCCACATGACTATGACAAGATCTCAATGGCATTCCCTAGAAAATGCAGGTTGCATTTGGACAGCGGTTCTTGGAGCCTTCAGAGCAATAGTCTGTGTCTGTCTGTCTGTCTGTCTATCTGTCTATCTGTCGAGGTCGAAAACTACTGAACGAAGACACCATAGAGGAGATGAGTTCAGCAGACCAACAGCTTTACAATAGGCCGCTAAAAATAAAAACACCCAATTTATGTGTCATCGGAGAATTATGTAATGCGGCGTAAAATTCGGTGCGGTCTAATACGGCCTTTCTCCAACCATGAATGTGTGCAGAGAGGGACCAGAGTGACGAAAATTTGCTTGTTTTTACATTCATGAGAAGAATATCACTCGTTTGCGGGCCTTCAATCTGACACGAAGAAAAGGTCGGCCACGAACCAATAACGTTTATCTGCTGACGCTTGTGTTGCTACTGGCAATTTGGCTACGACAATAACGTTTTTATCCTCGTTACGGCCATTAAATTGGGAAATGACTTCTGTTATAGTACTTTCTGCTGCTATCAAAGTGTGCTCGCTCAGCGATTCTAGATAAATTCGCACCCGCATTGATTTAGCTAAAATCATCACTGGCTGTTGTTCCGTATCTTATCTATGTTTACATTTACTGTTCTGCTGAGCTCTTCATCTTGAATGTTACTCTTAATTTATTTTATGCGTGCTGGTGATGGCAGTCGCAAAAACTTCTCAAATCTCCGCTTATTTTTTATCCTTTGGTCTAACAAGCATTGTATCGCAACGCGTAGTTCATCTGTCAGGTTTCGCATAGAGACAGCAAGCACAACATGAAAAGGTACCACAATGCTGTACACAGTCATGACGACGGAGTAGTTATTTTGGGTGATGCGAACCCCACCCGCGCCATCTTATGACACCTAGGCAGCATGCACGCCCAAACACTCTTTAACAAATGACAAGTTTCTACCCACCCTTGTCTAAACCGAAGTCAATCGACAGAGGGACCAGCGTTCGAGACATCGTTACTGCCGCTTTGTGCCAAAATTTCGCGCCCGCTACATATTTCTAGCGCGCATTTCACAAACTGCCAATTGTATTTCTAGCATCATGTGTTCCTCGTCGTTACTCCTTCACTAAAAACAGTTCAATTCATAGGAAAAAAATTAAAAGTATTGCAATTGTCCATTGTAATAAAAGAGCCAGTCAAGGAACGCTTCCGTTAGGACGAAGAGATGTTCACGGCAATTAGATCTGTGGCCTTATAGTTGGAGAATATGGCGCTGGGCGCAGACGAGTCGTTAGCGTGGCGCCTGTCTGATGATTAGCGAAATCAGGCGAGCAATC
The DNA here is from genome assembly GCF_002532875.2 of Varroa jacobsoni. Classification (NCBI taxonomy): domain Eukaryota; kingdom Metazoa; phylum Arthropoda; class Arachnida; order Mesostigmata; family Varroidae; genus Varroa; species Varroa jacobsoni. Next base: position 78,004 of record NW_019213455.1, read on the forward strand.
AGAAAGAACATCGGCTATGCCTTGCTTGCTTCAGACATCGAACAGGGAGGGCACAATAATGGTTTGTAGTCCCGATGATTCTGCTAAAAATCGCCTATCCCAACGAAACAAGAGTAGGAAAACAGGGAGCTAGAGCTTATACATACGGGTGATGCTTGCTTGCTTACTACGTTTCCACGTACGAACATCACTGTAATACTGAAAGGAAGTAACGTCTCGTAAAAATCTTTTCAGTAGTCTCTGACGTTCTCGCAGTCTATGGCCAGTGCGTTTCCGCTGCGCGTGTAGGACATGGAACGTGTCACCCGAACGGGTTTGTAAATGACTGCATAGTCGAATATACCGATTCATCTACATCGATGATTTGTTTGCCCGACTTTTCGTATGTTGGCCTTCTTAACGCCTCATTCATTTTTCGACAATTGGCCGTGGACGCTTACAGACCCTTCGACAACCAGCATGATTCAAATCTAAAGCAACAGACTGATCCGAACTGTTTGTGAATAGCTCGGAACACTGAAAAGGACAATGAGCACTGCTAGTAGAAACGAGAACCGCAAACAGTCGATAAGAGTGCTGGACATGCCAACAAGCTGGCTGAGAATTGTATGGGCATGACCCGGAGGCGTGAGAGGTCGGAAGGTCATGAAGGAAATCGAAAAGGAAGCTATGAAGTATGGACACATTCTGTTCATGAACCAAATATCTGCTTTTGATCTGGTCTGATATCAGCGAAAATTTGGCCGGCCGAGAACCTCTTTCACGACAGCAGTAATTATATTGCGGATTAGAAAATTATGTTGACTTGATTAAAAAGTCATATTACCTTTGATCTGTCGTTCTGACGTTCTCATTCATACACCCTACAGTACCTGTCAGCAAGAAACAAATCAGCTAAAACCGATTAAATATGATACAAAAATAGCAGTCAGTATAATGTGACGCAGCTAACGAGCCGATACAGACATTTTTTTTGTACTATATACAGATACTTTTGTGCTGCCGCATACCTAAGTAATACTCTCTATCTGAAATCTCTCTCTCTATCTCTTTCTCTATCTGAAATGTAAACAATTATGCACGTTTTGTTATGTCAGTCAATGGCGAGCGATAGCTGTGGCGACCCGAAAGAGCTAACGACGGAAAAAGGCAACTTCTTTCCAACAGTCTGCCTAATGATCAGGTTAGCACTCAGTCATCTTCCAATGGTTGTACCTTAGTCGAGCCTAGACATTGTATAGTTTAACCTTAGCCAGGCTTGATAGCGAAGCGTATCAATGTGCCGTAACGATAGAATACATGATTGTTTAAATCCATTAATGACGGAACGTATAAACGCGGTTGAATGAAGACAAATAAAATGTGCCGTGGCAAGTTGGGTTCCAGCTGTGTGACACGGTTCCTGCATCATCCTAAATGCCTCGGTGCATGAATTCGACCCCAATGGGCCCTCGCAGCAATCGGCATTTTACCTTTCTAAGGAACTGACGAGCTTGGCCTCGAGCACACGTAGCATAATAGTAACATGGAACAACAATATTCGACACGTTTATAGCATTTGGCAGAAGAAAGCTAAATCGCTACTCAAAGAAAGTGAATGTGGCCTCTGTCTGACCCACTGACCCAGATCGAAACAGTCATCTGAAGATGGTCGACATCCATCATCAGCGTTAATACCATCAGCAACCTTATCCTTAACATCAATTTGAAAGCCATTAAGCTGCCGGCATTAAACGCTACCCGAAGGCCTCCTAACACCAACAGACAACCCATAGATAACACACGCCGATGATCGGGGCTCGCATTCCTCCTTGTAAAAACCGACATCAGTTTTGAGATTGCGTAACACTACAGCAAAAGCAACAACGACAACAACAATAACGCAGGCCATGGGACCAGAAAGAGACAGGGGACGAGATCCGTGGCCAGAGGCTTAAAGGAAAACATCGATTGGCCGTTAAGTCATTGTCCGGACAATGATCGGTGTCATGGTGGCGATCATAATCGAAAACGACACATCGCTCACTTGCTTAGTGCCAATAGACTCTTGGCCAATAGAAAATTGTAGAAGAACCTCGAACCATTAACAGACGTGAAAAATGGACAAGTACTGACATTTTAAGCAATCGATGTAGCCATCCAAAAAAACAATAGCAGAATTCGTTAAGGTCAGCCTGCGCATGTGTTTGTATCTTTGCGAAACGTTATTTGGGCGTATGCGACCGGAAGCAAATTCTCTAGCTTCTCCTGGCCAAAGACCGCACGGCTCGTTGAAGGAGTGCGTTATCATTCGTACCTGACTTGGCCGTTGCAATCTAATCTACAGCGAAAAATGTGATAGAGACGATAAAAACCACTCCGCTTATCCTTATGCGGAGACAAAGGTATAATTAGATTTTATATTCATAGTGGATCCAAAGTAATTTCCGCTCTATCATTTCGGTAATGACTTCTTCTATATTGTTACAAAAATGAGGCATGCAATTAAAAAGTATCTGAAGCACAATCGTGACATGTAGATGTTCGACGTCCGATTCGTGAGAGGCAATACCCATCAGATGCTAAATCTCTGCCAGCATGCCCCATCTCTCTATCAGAATCAGCCAATCCTGTTGTTCAAATTGTACATAGATGCCGGCATCATTCACTGTATTTCAGTCGTTTACCTCCCTTCTCTCGAACAACGACGAGCAAATTGCCACCTCTGATCATCGGTTTGTTGGCGGGTCTACTTCAGTAAAATGATGGCCCTTAGCCATTCTTGTGATGGGCAAAACTGGGTCAGCGAGCAAAAACGCTAAACGGAAATTTTTTGTGTTCTTCTCTCCTTCGTAAGAGAGTTGCAAGCGGGGAAGCTCCACGCCCTAAGCAAATGATGGGAAATTCGCTTAGCAGAAAACGTTCTAAGGCAACAGTAACAAAGATTTAACAACATACAGCAACTAGATCTGGGTCCATGCACGAGTACGTTACTACTCGTTGTTGAACCTCGTTTTCGTGTCGTTAGTGCTCTTGTTGTTATTCTGTTTGTCGGCATTTTCCTCGCTCGCATCAGTTTTTCTTTTTGCTCAGTCTACCGGTTAAAAAAGTCCACGGAGTCAGCCCGAGGGACTGAAAGCTGTCTGTCTTCCCGTCTGAGCTAACATAGTTGCGCGAGCGGGATGATATCTGCGCGAGAAGGTGCCTTTCGATAATGCGGTGGAATAGAACGTAGTAACAGTTAATACGGGACAGCAAATCAAGCGGCTTGAATGTAGCAACAGGCTTACACAGAAAGAAAGATGGCTGTCGTGCTCGTCGACATTTTCGTTGAGAAGTTAACGAAGCATCTGACAGCTGGACGAAGACGAAGTTACAGCAACGAAACGAACTGCAACTTGTTGTCAGATGGGGTGGAGTGATTGAAAAGTTCACGAAATAAGTAGACAGAAACGCATAGGAACAAAAGGGAGAGATGGCAAATGTCTACTCAGGGCTCATTCTTGACACTCATCGTTCTACCAGGCCATTTACAGACGTCGTCCTTTTTCTCCAAGCAGTCACGTTAGGAACGAGCGTCAGCTCATTTCCGTTCTCACTTCAGTCCAAACGAGTGGCGTGGATATTGCGTGACTAAGTATTGTTGGCAACAGTGCTTTCACTTTAGATACAATCAAAATGAAGTTATTTTTTTTTCTTGCACCCGATGAACGTGTAACTTCAATGGAGATACAAAAACGTTACGCTTGCAGAAAAGTAAGATCAGCCCTATGTATGATGTTGTAGGATAACGTGAAATATATGCGACGGGTTTTATATGGATTCACAGATGGGTTTACCACTCGTATAGTTCTCTACTAGCCAATAGCTATTGTCCAGGGTGTATGTAAATCGAAACATTAAACGTTACAAACACAAACAGCACTTACGTGAGAAGCGGCAACCGTGGGATCAGCTGACACGGGTTGTCCATAGCGAATGGCAGCATTATCCAACATTGTCATTATGTCATAAAACTCCTTCGGCACCTATTTGGATTTAAATAGTATATATAGCATAGTAAACATTTTGAGACAGTTGAAATTATTGTAAGAGTTAGTATTAGATCTTTATCCACAGCTAACCTTGAGACATTATTTAAAACCTAATTTAGTTCATATTTAATATGATGTTTTAAACAAAACGTTGGCGAGCAAGCATGCTACGTTTAAGGATTAACGATTTTCAACGATTGGCCAAAAAGTTCCCGTTAGGTAAAACTTCAAAATTAGACAAGGGATGAATGATGGAATTCATAGGTACTAGAAGCCCGATCTAAGGACGCTTTCAAGGCTCCATTCAACAAAGTTAAAGAACTTGAGTGAAACGAATGTTAACAATTATATCATTAACAGTATCTTCAACTCGTACCTGCTCTCCTCCAAGACCTGCAACACCCTCGTACCCAGTCCTTTTGGCGAAGCCCAACATTCCTAAAACAAATTAACAGTGAATAAGTGTCCTAACAAAGCGCTAATTCGTATTCAGAGATCTATGAAGGCTTAGATTTCAAACACACATTACGATACAACGCAAAAGGCCGGTGGTAACGAAGAAAAAATGCACGGATGTACACGGTTGATAATGAACAAAAAGACAAAACAAAACAGTGTTTCCAGAGGACATCGACCCAGGTGCGCGACGCGGACCATAACAATAATCTTAGTTACGCTGGCAAAGAAGCGTACTCAATCCGACGCATCTACACAGATTGGGGATTACTAGCAACTGCTGACGGTAACCATTTAAAGTTACGTCATTGAAAACTTTACTTTTACGTAGGTCTATAATGGTGATTATATTAAATATTGTTTGTGTGCCGTATCTCACCAGGCAGAGATGAAACGACGCCGGGAACCATTCGCACGAGTGACACAACGCCGGTTGCTACAAGAAATGGAACTACGACAGAGTTTACAATCGGTTCGAACCTATATTACAAATAAAAATTGCATCAACTTAACGTTCAAGTTACCAGGCTTAACTGTACGGTATAAGTCATCTCCAATCGATCTGTTCGCAAGTGTCATTTATTTGTGCCGTTGTGTTTCAATAAACTTCGAAATTAATAGAATGTTGAAAGGACGCCAGGGACGCTTTCAATTCTGAGTCGAAAATAAAATACTGCTACATTGGCCGCGCGAAATCAGATGTGCATAAGAAACGAGCCAAGGCTATGTTGTCAGTGTTCTGAAGATGATAATTCAACTGAAACGTAATCAGATGAAGAGTCTAGCTGGCAAACATTTTGAGGATTTCAATATATATTGAATCATCGATGATCTGTATCCGCTGCTGTGTTTGCTGATTTCGGTGCCACTACAAGGAATGGTATATTTATTTAGTCGGAGCGTTCTTCGTTCTGTGACACCAAACGACCGCATCTCTATATCATATTCTCACACGCGTGAGTACGTGTTCACGTCTTGAGCAACGCTATTCACAGGTCTGCCTACTTTTTTTCTTGCGAATTGTGAACTTATTGATCGTAAGTCAGAGAGTCCTAGGGCTAGAAATGATCGAAGTCTAGACAGTCGACATGTTCGCTTTGGGAACTACGACTTGAAACGTGTAACAAATTTTAAGCGCAGTTTAACTTTTTTCGAAACGGTATTGTATAGGTTTCGAAAGTTCAGGCACATGCGCTTTAGAAGCAAACAGTAACTTGCAAATGAGAGCTAGTATGACAAGTTCTAATTGCGGCTTAAAGCACAGTCGAGGATGCTCTTCGTTATCTTCCTTTGACAATTCTACTTCACTTTTTTTACGTAGATTAGTCGAATTTATAATAAGAAACATTTTTATGAAACTCGTACTAATATACTAGACAGGGTAATTTTTGTTGGTAGTACCAATTTTATAGAGGCGCGTTGCATAGCTGAAAAAAACTTCAGGTCGACGTATACGGTTCTATGAAAACCAACGTCGTCGTGTTTGCGATCACGTCATCTAACGGAAACGACTCAATCAACGTACTGGATCAGCCTCTAGCCGATTTTTGACGTCTGACAGGTTCTACCAGCCTATGACTGTCAGGGCTTTAGCTTGATTTTAGTGATTATAATTAGTTTGAAGTCCGAGTATTATTATTACTTCAAGTTTAATAATCATGGTGTTAGCTAAAAATGTGTATCACATTTATACCGAACGCTTTAAGCCTGTGAATTGGTGAAGCCATATCGGCGCCGTGCGACAATGTGCAAAATAAGAGCTTCGCAGCGGCAGCCATCTTGCTTGCCTTCACCAAAAGCTTGAAGAGATGACGACTTTTTTGTCACTGTCCTCTCCTTTTGGGGCTCGTTTAGTTTCGAGGCGAAGGAACGGGACGGATGGACGGTACAACCACAAACGAAAACCAACGACAGCGGTAGCGGCCGCAAAATCATCACTACAGTCAAGCGAGAAGTGACTTCTCGAAATCGGGAGCATCGGGCCAATGACATTTTGACACCGAAAGTCGCCGTAGTTGTCTTCATCATCATCGAGAAAAACGAGCGGAACGAGGGCGGGGGTTGAACGGGACGCGGAGAGACGAAACGAAAACACCGAGGATTTACTACGAAAACTGATTACGGCTACAGCCGTCGTTGTGGATGGCCGCAGCGGCAAATTCTGCTACGGAGATGATCGCAGCCGCAGCGGCGGCGGCGGCGGCGGTACGAAAAGCGTTCATCGTTTTTAGACGAAGTTTAAAGCCCATTGGCAATGTCGGCAAAATCATCAGTGCGCGCCATCACTGATATTAGCGCCACCCATATTTTAGGCATTTTAAGTGATGACCTTATTTAGCTGACGGCCATAGTAGAAAGGGAGCAAGAAAAACAATCCGAAAATTCGCCCATTCCTCAACGCTTTGTGCGCTGCGCAGATACACAAAACGAGCGCAGAAAGCGCGATTGTTTAGCACGTAGTCACTTATATCTGGGAATTACATAAAACTAAGAGACAAAAAAAAGTGGGTTTCAAACGATAAATGTGACCCTTGAAGCTGTTCCAATGTACACATAGTAGTTATTTAGTAGGCGTTTTTTCGAGTATTAACAAAATTATAGGAAGTAGAAAGTAAGAACTAGTAGAAGTCTGTTTACTGTAAATAAAAAGCTTCAGAGGGCTTTTTTAGTCGCGTGATAAAATGCGAGTATCAATAGACGCCTGTTTCCAACTGGCACATGTAACGGTACTGCTAAATATCCATGTGTACGATAAGAGGTCTCACGTAAACTAGCAAAAGTTCGAATACGTTTCATGTGTCGTAATTGAAACTGTTCAAATGTTTCCCATTTGTCAGTTGTCTGTCCGGCCCTAGTAGACCGGTGAAGATTTCTGTTGGTATAGGTACTGGGTGCCATCTCTTACCTGCCAAGCATTGAGGCCCTTCCGGTGATAAGTGATTTGTCCTCTTTTTTGGTATCAACAGGCACTGATAATACGCAGTGTAGCATCACCACACAGGCGATAAGCTTAAGGATCGCGCGCATTTCGATATTTGTTGATGACGTGACCTAAACGACATCGCGCAGGCGCGATGCCCAATCGTGAACAAAGCATTATCATCATTAATGGTATCCTCTGAATATAAGTTGTACTTAACGATATATTTCTCTATCTAGCGTACTCGTTCCTACTTTTCTGATTTCTGAAGTGGAAACAAAGCTGTTTCTTTATATTCATCAGTACCACTCTAGTTAGGTGAAACACTCTAGCAGGCAACACAAGAAAGACCAGCAACGGGGAGTGGAAATGTTGTAGAGAAATAATTCGAATCAGTGTCTTCGGAAGAGCTAGAAAGCTTCGCGCTTTCTGTCTCAGTATTTGTTGGACCTGCACCAGGGGACAGCAGTATCTGCTCGCGGTTTTAACGAAACGTACGATGCAAGAAAGTGAAAGCTGAATATTCTAGTAAGAAGAACACGCACGAGCATCTAGTGAGGTGACGGGCCTACCCCCCGCTGTCGATGTTTGTCGCCAACGCCGGTTTGTTTGGGGTGCATTTCTCGCACCCGAGAAAGGACTAGTAGAGAAAACGGAAGAACGAATAACCGAAAAAGAAAGGCATACCGATCGATTCGGACCTATAGGTAAGGCACCCGCCAGTTTGAGTGCACACTTTGATTCTGCTCGCTGCCATTGGCATAAAAGATGGCGAGTTGTTGGTTGTCAAATATGTATACAAGTGCTGTTAGTCGACAGGAACACGCAATGTTTGTAAAAAGGTACACAGGTGCCAATTACCATTCGACAATGAAAGCCAGCTTACGCTAGCCACTTGTTGTTACAGGCGTAGCGTCGTTCCTATTTTGTTCACTCGGCCGGTACCTCTGAAGAGTTACTACATAGATCGCACATCTTTCTATCGAAGATCCCAGGGTAAGATTTGTTTTCGTTCCTTCTAGGTCTGCTTTTGGGGTGAAAAGTTGAGATAGCTTAAAAATCAGCTGTGTAAGGATAACGATCTCACATCACGGAGTTGCAAATTCGTCGTTAGACAGGAAAAAATAACCATCTGGGTTCGATGTGATTAGCTTAAATCACATCAAATTAGTATTTAAGGGAACTAGAAGATCAACATAACCATTTGCGTCATTGCAGATGTGGTCGTTCAATGAAAGATCGAATGTTCAACGAATCTAATGGAGATCTCTAATCAGGAAGATGAGTGATCTTACGCAGGTCTACGAAAATGCTCTGCTGTTTACGTGACAAATAGGGAAAGAAATTTATCTCTGTCTAGCGTTAGACGATGAAAAAAACTGATAGAGCAGCGTGGAAGGACAGAGAAAAACTATTTTGATTATGCTCATATCCGTATTTATCACGTGCTGGAGATCGTTACGAGACGCACTCTGGTAAGCACAAACGCACAGCGTATCCGATACGAGAGTTTCTATCACATGACACTGAACAGAAGTGCGCCGCGTTATTACTTCAGGGTGCACTCGTCGCTGTGGGATATGATGTTGTGAAGCTTGCACGATTTCGAAAACTAGGTAGATGAATGGATGCAGTTGCTGTTACAGGCGGTAGGGAAAAAAAGTCATATGTGGGAGGAACGGGGCAGATGGGGGCGTTTCACCATCGTCATTGTCAGCATAAGCTTTATGACAATTGTTGGCGGCACCATACCTTAAAGCAGAAGGAATAACGAAGATTTGTGCGCAGTCTCGATTTCTGAGAGCGGCTGTTCGTCTCTGTGAGTTGTACGCTTGTTCGATGCGCGCCTACCGCTAGTCCTGTCACGGTGGAAAAAAAGAGTTGAAGCCTCGAGCCACGCGACAGTTGCTTTTAAAGCACACACAGAGCCCAACAATAGCGATGGGTTCACGATCGCGAGTGACGATGGGTGATGGCAGAATGGGGCAAGAAGGGAAAGGGCGTCACTTCAATGCATACTCAGGGGAAAGAAGAAGAAGAAGACGAAGTCGACGAAGATGAAAAGATGTTCCCAGCTGGTATGGGGAGAGGGCGTTGGGTGAGAAAGAAAAAGACGGGTCGGCCGAGAGCCAGATCTTACGACCAGCTCGGCCGGCCGGCCGGCCATCTACGCACCAGCGCTAGTGAGCAGGCGCTGCTGGCTAACAGAGAGAATTTGGGCGGGTACTAGAGCTGTCAGTGGCGACTTTGCTGTTACTTCTGGCGCTGCGGCTTATCCTATTGGTGTTTGTAAGTACCTGTAAGCGCTTCTTGTATGGTGTGATTCTTGGTGCTCGCGTGTGTGTGCGCGTGTTTGTATACGCGCTCGTGTCTTCGTGGAAGAGAACGAGCGAGAGGGCGAGGTTGCAGTGGCGCTTGATTTCACCGTTAGCGCTGGGCGACGGCGTTCCGGTAAAGAATGCTCTGTCGAGAAATCCAGACACGGCAGAGAAAGGATATGCGATCTTGATGGAAAAATGTGCCCATCGTTCCAGGGGCGATGTGGGTTGCTGCTCATGATGATGCTGCCGGTCGTTGGTGGTGCTGTGGTCGCCGTCGAGGTGCGCAGCTGGTATTGATGTTACTAGTGGCTTTAACCGAATTCCAGAGCGCGGCGCCGCCATGCGGACATGCCATCGCTGCCAGTCCTCAGTTCTGTATACTTGTGGGTAAGTGAGTGTGAATGTATGTATACTTCTTTGTGGAGTCACATAGATACGAAGCAGGAGGAAGCTGGAGTAGTACTGACAGCGGCAGCCCTTCAACGCAATGAACGAACGCTTCCCGTACGATTCGCAGCTGTGCGGCTCCAGCCGCTTCGCAACCACCGAAGTGTACATGCAGTCAGTCAACGGAATCGTTTTCATCGAGAAGCGTTCTCTCACAGGAGCAGCCAGAATTTACGGAGAGCGTCGGCGAACGACGCCACCATCGGCATGGGGATAAAAATGCCGATCTAGAAGAAGATGAAGTCGCTGGAGTGACCTAGAAGCGACAATGGCAAAGCAAAAAGCCGTCGGATCAAGCAGTAGACGGTAGGACGCATATAGACAGACAGGTAAACTTGCTTCAAACAGGCAGGCAGGCGGCAGGTAAACTGACAATAACAAAAAAAGAAGAAGGATGGACGAAGAGATCTCTAGCGCAAGGGAGAACGTGTCAGGGTAAAGTGATGCGAGTCTCTTTCAAGAGGAATCAAGCGAGGATCGGGTAATTAACGGCAAGGTGCAAGCTTCTACAGAAACAGAGGCATTGGCAAGATATATATATGTATACATATTTTATTTTTTAGTGAGTTTATTGCGTTGAAGAGCCGCCGCTACGCATGTTATTTTAGCTCCCCCTTGGCTTCGTATCTGTGTGACTTCACAATGACGTGTACATGTATTTACACTCACCTACACACACATTCACGTCACTGACAAACTACATAGCTATAGCAAATTACCGTCTCCATGATTAACATCGACATGGTCGTCGTAGGAAGGAATGGTGTTAGCCTTTTGGCCACTGGGGAAACCCAGTGATTTCAACTGATGCCTGATACATTTTTCTTAACATGTCAAGGAAATTGAACAATAAACAGATGCATAGGAATAAAACACCCTCTCTCTTACTCCCCCTGCTCTAAAGACTAATATGCATTTGTGTTTGTCACAGTCGCCATACGATTGTATTTTACTTGGGAATATTTTTTACATAAGAGTGTGCCTATCTTGCCTGCTTCCTACATCTATTACGGTGACTGCTGTATTGTCTAGTTACATGGAAACAGACTATCGATAATAGGGCATATTATTTAATGAATAATGCAAAAAACTCTATTTTTGAACATTATAACTTTGCGTCTCGCCTTCAATTATTCTCGAAGACCAATGCGGACAGACACAGTACTTCAATCCGCCACATGAGCACCGAATAGATTTGATTCATACGAAAATTCCTACATGTATATGTATTTCTATATATAATATAAAATATATAAGGCTATCCACAAAAATTCGCACGAAAACATAACTCACTAGGTACTTGTGACTTCAATTACTTGAAACAAAAAAAATAATGCTGCATTGAACTACTATGACACCCCCCCCCCCCCCCCCTAGTATATACAGCACGTAACCCTGTTATCAATGCCTGAAAAAGCTCTGTTCCCTCAACTGCAACTTTTTTTTTTATGACATTGCCTAAATATTGATGCAGGAGTTAACAAAATGAAAGCTACGAGGGACAAGAAAAGTTTTTATTACTAACTAACATGTTTAGAAAAAGTGTTTAATGTTGGAGTCGCTTGAAGTTCTGGGTTGATTCATTTTTTCAAATGTAAGTAAATGTTCTCACGGAACTAAAGTTGATTTCCAACACCCATATATATTTGTAGAAAGGAACACTATCTAAACTGTTATTCTACAAAATTTTTATCACGATGGCGATGGCAGTGAGTTGCGAGTTTACTGTGATGGACCCAGTTTGTTGTTCGGTCCAGGCAAACCCCTAATAGTTAACCTCCCCCCACATAAGGTCTATAGTGAACACATTGGGAAGTGTTTAGCTGCCGAGGAGCAGCGTAATTGTGTGTATTTCATGGTCTCCTGCTATCATTGACATGAAAGTTCTTTAGCTTGCGCGAAGGTATTACCTTCAAAATACCCGGTACGCAATTCGATATTTTACCTTTCCTCTTTGCCGTATTCTTCTATTTATTCTCTAATTCTTGTCTATTTTCAGAGGTAAGCTTCGTCTTGCACGATAGTCTGTTTCGATACGTTAGATGTGTAGTGTGAGGGGCCATCAAGTTCTCAACTTAATTAAGGGCCATCTTTCTCAGAAACTTAACAAGCTCTAAAATTATCTCTTGCCTTAATCAAAGAATACTGTTTCGACTAAGCTTATGTATTTGATTAAGACGACTGAATTTGTCTATCACTGAGTCGCTATATTTAAACTGATGGGAACCTTGGAAAAATCGTCTAAAAAAACTCTGACCAATATTTAGAGGTAGAAAATGGAATACCTATGGATGTTTACGGTGATTTAAAAAGACAACGCATAAAAGATTATTGTCCTTTCGACTTAATGGTCGTTCTGAGCGATAGGTTTAGACTAAAGATTTCATGGAGTGCTATAGCCAACAATTTCGCTGGCCAAGGTTTTGGAGGCTGAAAGTTACACGCTTAAATCTCTCAGGCTCTTAATAATCCAATAAATATTAAGAAGAAGAAAAAAAACTATTCTGGTAAAGAGTGATTCTTCTTTTGACCAACAAGGATACACTGCGCTGGTTGCTATCTCTCTAATTTCTTATAACCCGATGAGCCTATACAGTAATTAATCGGATCATGC